>NC_080672.1:218733604-218861749 GCF_030247195.1 Topomyia yanbarensis | reverse complement strand
AGAAATCAATTTTATTGTCCTCTCAATTTTTCCAACCCACCAATTTCCACTGGTGATCATGGAAATTTCTTGAAAACACATGGCAATAAAATTTTCTTCTTCTGATGAATGCAGGATAGGGAAACAGAATCATTCTGCAAGGATTCTTTCTATAAAAATCAATTTGATCGTCCTCCCATTTTTTCCAACCCACCAGTTTCCACTACTTATCATGGAAATTACTTGAAAACAAATGGCAATGAAATTTTCTTCTTCTGATGGATGCAGGATAGGGAAACAGAATCATTCTGCAAGGATTCTTTCTATAAAAATCAATTTGATCGTCCTCCCAATTTTTCAACCTACCAATTTCCACTACTGATCACGGAAATTACTAGAAAAAACATGGCAATAAAATTTTCTTCTTCTAATGAATGCAGGATAGGGAAACAGAATCATTCTGCAGGGATTCTTTCTATAAAAATCAGTTTGATCGTCCTCCTATTTTTTCCAACCCACCAATTTCCACTAATGATCATGGAAATTACTTGAAAACACAAGGCAATAAAATTTTCTTCTTCTGATGGATACAGGATAGGCCAACAAAATCATCCTGCAAGGTTTCCTAAGCAAAAACAATTGTTTCAATGAAAATCAGTTTTATTGCCGTCTGAATTTTTCTAACCCACCAATTTCCACTACTTATCATGGAAATTTCTTGAAAAAACAAGGCAATAAAATTTTCTTCTTCTGATGGATACAGGATAGGCAAACAAAATCATCCTGCAAGGTTTCCTAAGCAACAAAAATTGTTTCAATAGAAATCAATTTTATTGTCCTCTCAATTTTTCCAACCCACCAATTTCCAGTACTGATCATGGAAATTTCTTGAAAACACATGGCAATAAAATTTTCTTCTTCTGATGAATGCAGGATAGGGAAACAGAATCATTCTGCAAGGATTCTTTCTATAAAAATCAATTTGATCGTCTTCCCATTTTTCCAATCAACCAATTTCCACTACTGATTACGGAAATAACTTGAAAAAACCGATTTAATCCACCTTGCAGTGAGATGAAACATTTCTTACACATTTCACTATTGGATTATTTTGCAGAACTTACGAGAAGTAGCCACCCAACTAGAGGTGGGATGAAAACAGTTTCTAGTCTTGCACGAATAAAATCTCGAATAAACTGAATAAATTATAGAAATAAACAAAACGAACGAAATAAAAAAGTAAAGCAAAAAATGAAATAATAGGTTTTTAAATTCATGAAATGAGTAGAAAAATTAATGGAAACCAATATTATAAAATACACGAATCAAATTAGATTAGGTTATTAAATAAAAATTAAGATTATATTTAGAAATAGTTATAAGATTAATAGAACAAATTGACTCATACTAACAAATTGAATGAAATAAAATGAATAACTGAACATGAAATGCATAAAATTAAAGATATGAATAAAATCAATCAAATGAATAAAATGAAGGAAATGATTCAAATGATTCAAATGATTCAAATGAATCAAATGATTCAAATGATTCAAATGATTCAAATGATTCAAATGATTCAAATGATTCAAATGATTCAAATGATTCAAATGATTCAAATGATTCAAATGATTCAAATGATTTAAATGATTCAAATGATTCAAATGATTCAAATGATTCAAATGATTCAAATGATTCAAATGATTCAAATGATTCAAATGATTCAAATGATTCAAATGATTCAAATGATTCAAATGATTCAAATGATTCAAATGATTCAAATGATTCAAATGATTCAAATGATTCAAATGATTCAAATGATTCAAATGATTCAAATGATTCAAATGATTCAAATGATTCAAATGATTCAAATGATTCAAATGATTCAAATGATTCAAATGAATCAAATGAATCAAATGAATCAAATGAATCAAATGAATCAAATGAATCAAATGAACCAAACGAATCAAATGAATCAAATGAATCAAATGAATCAAATGAATCAAATGAATCAAATGAATCAAATGAATCAAATGAATCAAATGAATCAAATGAATCAAATGAATCAAATGAATCAAATGAATCAAATGAATCAAATGAATCAAATGAATCAAATGAATCAAATGAATCAAATGAATCAAATGTATCAAATGTATCAAATGTATCAAATGAATCAAAAATGAATCAAATGAATCAAATGAATCAAATGAATCAAATGAATCAAATGAATCAAATGAATCAAATGAATCAAATGAATCAAATGAATCAAATGAATCCAATGAATCCAATGAATCCAATGAATCAAATGAATCAAATGAATCAAATGAATCAAATGAATCAAATGAATCAAATGAATCAAATGAATCAAATGAATCAAATGAATCAAATGAATCAAATGAATCAAATGAATCAAATGAACCAAACGAATCAAATTAATCAAATGAATCAAATGAATCTAATGAATCAAATGAATCAAATGAATCAAATGAATCAAATGAATCAAATGAATCAAATGAATCAAATGAATCAAATGAATCAAATGAATCAAATGAATCAAATGAATCAAATGAATCAAATGAATCAAATGACTCAAATGAATCAAATGAATTAAATGAATCATATGAATCAAATGAATCACATGAATCACAAGAATCAAATTAATCAAATGAATCAAATTGATTTAATTCATCCAGTGAATACAATGAATCAAATTAATGAAATGGATCAAATGAGTAAAAAGAATGGATTAACAAAATTAATAAAGTAAAACTTTAATGAAATGCATAAAAAACAAACAAATCAAATAAACAAAAGGAGCTGAAGTGATAAAATGAATAAAAAGACGAAAATTGGCAGAATTAAATGCATTGATTGAACAATGGTAAAATGTAATGTAATAAATTAATATAAAGAAATAAATTGAATCAAATAAATTATTTTGATGAAATGATTGAAACTGAAAAAGTAGTCAGATTATTAAAATGAAGAAGCTGAACAAAATGAATAAACTGGAAAAAATGAATAAAATGCATACAATGAAAACAATGAATAAAATAAGTTAAATTAATGATATGAGTAAAATGCTCAAAAAGAATAAACTGATCAGAGTGAATCCAAAGAATGAAACGAATAAAATAATTAAAATGAACGCAGATGAACAAAACGAATAAAAGATGCGGAATGAAATAATTAATTAAAATGAAACGGTCATATATTTGAAGCTAAAAATATTTTTAAATTAAGAAAATGAATAAACCGGATTGTACGAATTTGAGAACCATTGCATCCAAAAGTTTTGAAATGTTTTGAAAATCCCATCTTCTGAGAAAAGGCTAATAAATATGCAATGGACTTTCTAGGGCTTCCATTTTTTTTGGTTTTATTCTTTTTGTTTTCATGCTTCTTTACTTGACGGCGTCGTTTTAAGATTATCTGGTGTTTCTACTTTATTGTTTGACTTTAATTATTTATCAGGAACCTGGAACGTTCAATGTGCTTTGGAATTAGAAGTTTACTTTTTGGTCACATATTCCCGAAAAAAAGATTTATGTACAGAATAGAATTTACTGGTCCAGTATTCTAACACGCAATTGAGTATAGTAAAGTGAGTCAAGGTCACATGTGCTTTCAAACCCCTTGAACAGAGAATGACAGGGAGAAAGCGATTCGTGAATGAGACAGGTAGATATTTCAAAAAAATTATTTCTATTGAAGTAAATAGTGTGAAATGTCTAGGCTATGTCGATAGCATAAATGCCGTGCATTCAGTTGATTGCAATGCAGTCTCTTTCCATACATCCTTATAGCTTTCATATTGTTTCGTTCGGAATTCTCGTGCAGAAAATATGGATAAATAAGTCCTATACAGACCAATACTGTGAAAAAGAAATGGTTCAAACTACTCAGTATATCCAGATATGGACGACGATAAGTTAGAAGACACATTGCAGTTGCATCCCCCATCGAGAGTGGGTACTTTGGGAGACTTCTTTTCCTGGATCTGATTTGTGGATATTTTTGGTCTTTAATCCGTTTTTTTTTTATGAAAATTCGTACCAATACAACGAATGTGCAGCTGATATAACTCATGGTTCATTCGCCTGCGCAACGTTCCGTCTTCCATCTGCAACACCTTTCGTTCGAAAACTCCAAGAGCGCGATGGTTCTCCACGAGCATAGTCCAGGTGTCGTGGCCGTAGAGGACCACCGATTTAATCAGCGTCTTGTAGATAATCAACATAATTACATGACATTTTGTACATACATACATACACACACACACATACAGACATTGTCTCAATTTGTCGAGCTGAGTCGATTGGTATATGAGACTCGGCCCTCCGGGCCTCAGAAAAAGTTTTTAAAGTTTGAGCGAATCCTATACATTTCTTTTGTAAGAAATGTAAACATTGGCAATAAAATTTTCTTCTTCTTATGAATGCAGGATAAGGAAACAGAATCATTCTGCTAGGATTTTTTCTATAAAAATCAATTTGATCGTCGTCCCATTTTTTCCAACCCACCCATTTCCACTGGTGATCATGGAAATTACTTGAAAACACATGGCAATAAAATTTTCTTCCTCTGATGGAAACAGGATAGGCAAACAAAATCATCCTGCAAGGTTTCCTAAGCAAAAACAATTGTTTCAATGGAAATCAATTTTATTGTCCTCTCAATGTTTCCAACCCACCAATTTCCACTACTGATCATGGGAATTACTTCAAAACACAAGGCAATAAAATTTTCTTCTTCTGATGGATACAGGATAGGCCAACAAAATCATCCTGCAAGGTTTCCTAAGCAAAAACAATTGTTTCAATGGAAATCAGTTTTATTGTCCTCTGAATTTTTCTAACCCACCAATTTCCACTACTTATCATGGAAATTTCTTGAAAACACATGGCAATAAAATTTTCTTCTTCTGATGGATGCAGGATAGGGAAACAGAACCATTCAGCAAGGATACGTTCTATAAAAATCAATTTGATCGTCCTCCCATTTTTTTTCAACCCACCAATTTCCATTACTGATCATGGAAATTACTTGAAAACATATGGCAATAAAATTTTCTTCTTCTAATGAATGTAGGATAAGGAAACAGAATCATTCTGCAAGGATTCTTTCTATAAAAATCAATTTGATCGTCCTCCCATTTTTTCCAACCCACCAATTTCCACTACTGATCACGGAAATTTCTTGAAAACACATGGCAATAAAATTTTCTTCTTCTGATGGATGCAGGATAGGGAAACAGAACCATTCAGCAAGGATACGTTCTATAAAAATCAATTTGATCGCCCTCCCATTTTTTTTCAACCCACCAATTTCCATTACTGATCACGGAAATTACTTGAAAACATATGGCAATAAAATTTTCTTCTTCTAATGAATGTAGGATAAGGAAACAGAATCATTCTGCAAGGATTCTTTCTATAAAAATCAATTTGATCGTCTCCCATTTTTTCCAATCCACCGATTTCCACTACTGATCACGGAAATTATTTGAAAAAAACCGATTTAATCCACCTAGCAGTGAGATGAGACATTTCTTACACATTTCCCTATTGGATTAGTTTGCAGAACTCACGAGAAGTAGGCATCCAACTAGAGGTGGGATGAAAACAGTTTCTAGTCTTGCACGAATAAAATCTAGAATAAACTGAATAAATTATAGAAATCAACAAAACGACCGAAATAAAAAAGTAAAGCAAAAGATGAAATAATAGGTTTTTAAATTCATGAAATCAGTAGAAAAATTAATGGAAATCAAAATTATCAAATACACGAATCAAATTAGATTAGGTTATTAAATAAAAATTAAGATTATATTTAGAAATAGTTATAAGATTAAGATTAATTGACTCATACTAACAAATTGAACGAAATAAAACGAATGACTGAAAATGAAATTCATAAAATTAAAGGTATGAATAAAATGAATAAAACGAATCAAATGAATCAAATGAATCAAATGAATAAAATGAATCAAATGAATCAAATGAATCAAATGAATCAAATGAATCAAATGAATCAAATGAATCAAATGAATCAAATGAATCAAATGAATCATATGAATCAAATGAATCAAATGAATCAAATGAATCAAATGAATCAAATGAATCAAATGAACCTAATGAATCAAATGAATCAAAAGAATCAAAAGAATCAAATGAATTAAATGAATCAAATGAATCAAATGAACCAAATGAATGAAATGAATGAAATGAATCAAAAGAATCAAATGAATCAAATGAATCAAATGAATCAAATGTATCAAATGAATCAAATGAATCAAATGAATCAAATGAATCAAATGAATCAAATGAATCAAATGAATCAAATGAATCAAATGAATCAAATGAATCAAATGAATCAAATGAATCAAATGAATCAAATGAATCAAATGAATGAAATGAATGAAATGAATGAAATGAATGAAATGAATGAAATGAATGAAATGAATGAAATGAATGAAATGAATGAAATGAATGAAATGAATGAAATGAATGAAATGAATGAAATGAATGAAATGAATGAAATGAATGAAATGAATGAAATGAATGAAATGAATGAAATGAATGAAATGAATGAAATGAATGAAATGAATGAAATGAATGAAATGAATGAAATGAATGAAATGAATGAAATGAATGAAATGAATGAAATGAATGAAATGAATGAAATGAATGAAATGAATGAAATGAATGAAATGAATGAAATGAATGAAATGAATGAAATGAATGAAATGAATGAAATGAATGAAATGAATGAAATGAATGAAATGAATGAAATGAATGAAATGAATGAAATGAATGAAATGAATGAAATGAATGAAATGAATGAAATGAATGAAATGAATGAAATGAATGAAATGAATGAAATGAATGAAATGAATGAAATGAATGAAATGAATGAAATGAATGAAATGAATGAAATGAATCAAATGAATCAAATGAATCAAATGAATTAAATGAATCAAATGAATCAAATGAATCAAATGAATCAAATGAGTCAAATGAATCAAATGAATCAAATGAATCAAATGAATCAAATGAATCAAATGAATCAAATGAATCAAATGAATCAAATGAATCAAATGAATCAAATGAATCAAATGAATCAAATGAATCAAATGAATCAAATGAATCAAATGAATCAAATGAATCAAATGAATCAAATGAATCAAATGAATCAAATGAATCAAATGAATCAAATGAATCAAATGAATCAAATGAATCAAATGAATCAAATGAATCAAATGAATCAAATGAATCAAATGAATCAAATGAATCAAATGAATCAAATGAATCAAATGAATCAAATGAATCAAATGAATCAAATGAATCAAATGAATCAAATGAATCAAATGAATCAAATGAATCAAATGAATCAAATGAATCAAATGAATCAAATGAATCAAATGAATCAAATGAATCAAATGAATCAAATGAATCAAATGAATCAAATGAATCAAATGAATCAAATGAATCAAATGAATCAAATGAATCAAATGAATCAAATGAATCAAATGAATCAAATGAATCAAATGAATCAAATGAATCAAATGAATCAAATGAATCAAATGAATCAAATGAATCAAATGAATCAAATGAATCAAATGAATCAAATGAATCAAATGAATCAAATGAATCAAATGAATCAAATGAATCAAATGAATCAAATGAATCAAATGAATCAAATGAATCAAATGAATCAAATGAATCAAATGTATCAAATGAATCAAATGAATCAAATGAATCAAATGAATCAAATGAATCAAATGAATCAAATGAATCAAATGAATCAAATGAATCAAATGAATCAAATGAATCAAATGAATCAAATGAACCAAATGAACCAAATGAATCAACTGAATCAACTGAATCAAATAAATCAAATGAATCAAATGAATCAAACGAATCAAACGAATCAAATGAATCAAATGAATCAAATAAATCAAATGAATCAAATGAATCAAATGAATCAAATGAATCAAATGAATCAAATGAATCAAATGAATCAAATGAATCAAATGAATCAAATGAATCAAATGAATCAAATGAATCAAATAAATCAAATGAATCAAATGAATCAAATGAACCAAATGAATCAAATGAATCAAATGAATCAAATGAATCAAATGAATCAAATGAATCAAATGAATCAAATGAATCAAATGAATCAAATGAATCAAATGAATCAAATGAATCAAATGAATCAAATGAATCAAATGAATCAAATGAATCAAATGAATCAAATGAATTAAATGAATCAAATGAATCAAATGAATCAAATGAATCAAATGAGTCAAATGAATCGAATGAATCAAATGAATCAAATGAATCAAATGAATCAAATGAATCAAATGAATCAAATGAATCAAATGAATCAAATGAATCAAATGAATCAAATGAATCAAGTGAATTAAATGAATCACAATAATCAAATGAATCAAATGAATCAAATTAATCAAATGAATCAAATTGATCAAATTAATCAAATGAATCAAATGAATCAAATGAATCAAATGAATCAAATGAATCAAATGAATCAAATGAATCAAATGAATCAAATGAATCAAATGAATCAAATTAATCAAATGAATCAAATGAATCAAATGAATCAAGTGAATCATATGAATCATATGAATCAAATTAATCAAATTAATCAAATTAATCAAATGAATCAAATGCATCAAATGAATCAAATGAATCAAGTGAATTAAATGAATTAAATGAATCACATGAATAGAATGAATAGAATGAATTAAATGAATCAAATTGATTAAATTCATCCAGTGAATACAATGAATGAAATTAATGAAATGAATCAAATGAATAAAAAAATGGATGAACAAAATGAATAAAGTAAAAAATAAATGAAATTCTTAAATAAAACAAACGAATCAAATAAACAAAATGAGCTGAAGTGATAAAATGAATAAAAAGAAGAAAATGAACAGGATAAAATGCATGGATTTAAATGAAAAATTGAACAATGGTAAAAGGTTATAAATTAATATAAAGAAATAAATTGAATCAAATAAATTATTTGGATGAAATGATTCAAACTGAAAAAGTAGTCAGATTATTAAAATGAATAAACTGGAAAAAATGAATAAAATGCATACAATGAATAAAATAAGTTAAATGAATTATATGAGTAAATTGCACAAAAAGAATAAACTGATCAGAGTGAATCCAAAGATTGAAACGAATAAAATAAGTAAAATGAACGTAGATGAACAAAACGAATAAAAAGGTGCTGAATGAAATGATTAATTAAAAAGAAATGGTCATATATTTGAAGCTAAAACCATTTTTGAATAAAGAAAATGAATAAACCGGATTGTACGAATTTGAGAACCATTGCATCAGAAAGTTTTGAAATGTTTTTGAAAATCCCATCTTCTGAGAAAAGGCTAATAAATATGCAATGGACTTTCTAGGGCTTCCATTTTTTTTGGTTTTATTCTTTTTGTTTTCATGCTTCTTTACTTGACGGCGTCGTTTTAAGATTAGCTGGTGTTTCTACTTTATTGTTGGACCTTAATTAGTTATCAGGAACCTGGAACGTTCAATTTGCTTTGGTCACATATTCCCGGAAAAAAATATTTATGTACAGAATAGAATTTACTGGTCCAGTATTACGCGCAATTGAAAATAGTAAAGTGAGACAAGGTCACACAGAGAACGACAGGGAGAATGCGATTCATGAATGAGACAGGTAGATATTTCAAAGTTTTTATTTGCATTGAAGTAAATAGTGTGAAATGTCTAGGCTATGTCGATAGCACGAAAGCCGTGCATTCAGTTGATTGAAATGCAGTCTCTTTCCATACATCCTTATAGCTTTCATATTGTTTCGTTCGGAATTCTCGTGCAGGAAATATGGATAAATAAGTCCTATACAGACCAATACTGTGAAAAAGAAATGGTTCAAACTACTCAGTATATCCAGATATAGACGACGATAAGTTAGTAGACACATTGTAGTTGCATCCCCCATCGAGAGTGGGTACTTTGGGAAACTTCTTTTCCTGGATATAATTTGTGGATATTTTTGGTCTTTGATCCGTTATTTTTCATGAAAGTTTGTACCAATACAAAGAATGTGCAGCTGATACAACTCATTGTTCATTCGCCTGCGCCACGTTCCGTCTTCCATCTGCACGCCACCATAGATGGTACGCAACACCTTTCGTTCGAAAACTCCAAGGGTGCATTGGTCCTCCACGAGCATAGTCCAGGTCTCGTGGCCGTAGAGGACCACCGATCTAATAAGCGTCTTGTAGATAATCAACTTCGTGCGGCGGCGAATTTTGTTCGACCGGAGCGTCCTCCGGAGTCCAAAGTAGGCACGATTTTCCGCCAAGATCCGTCTCTGAATTTCTCTACTGTTATCATTGTCGTCGGTTACCAGTGAGCCCAAATACATGAATTCGTCGACCATTTCGATTTCGTCAATCCGAACTCGGGTGGGAGGTTCACATTGTCGTCTCTAGAACCTCTTCCTCTCATGTATTTTATCTTCGAAACGTTGATGGCAAGTCCAATCCTGCTGGCTTCAGCTTTCAGTCTTTGAGCATATGTTTCATTTAAAATTCAATAGAGATACGAATAGTTTAAATATCGCACGTGGAATGTCTCTTTTGGAAATTTTTATCGTCAAGCTTTCATATTACCCAGTTAAGCCAAATATTGTTCTGATATTTCCTTAATTATAGTGTAGATACAGGCTTTGAATACAATTGAATTAAAGTTGAGTTGATGTAGCAGCAGACAAAAAATAGTTTTGTTTTCTCAAACCTTCGGAATTACAATTAATAAATATTTCAGATTGGCTGAAGATCTTATCACACAACTTAGAAATGGATACAGAAATAGCTAGATAGATGCGATAGAAGAGAGAGAAAGAGAGAGAGAGAGAGAGAGAGAGAGAGAGAGAGAGAGAGAGAGAGAGAGAGAGAGAGAGAGATGGAGGGGGGCGTGTGAGGAATGGCAAATGATGGTTAATGCAGTGAAATTATTTTTATAGGTATATTATTATGATATATTGATTTCTTACATTCTTATCATAAATAATGTAAGTAGTAATTTTTGCGCCATAACCAGTATAACCTAAATCTTGCAAAAGAGCTGAATTTTCGCTAGATTTTGGGGCTTCAAACATACAGTTGCTTTCGGTGACGCCACGAGTGTAATTATATGAGAAATCTTTTATCTCACTACTAGGTGAATTACTTTTTGATCTGTGTATAGATATACCATCCAACATTTACCTCATGATTGAACGCAATGCCTATTCCAAGGGATAAATACTAGAACTCACTGTTTCTTTATAAACACATTATTTTGTCTTTGAAGTGAACTTATATATTGATTTTTGAGAAATAGTTAATTTATTGTAAAGGTAATTCACAAAATGTTCTCAACATCGAATTCCTTGAATCACGTAGATGTGTTTTCATACCCCTATATTTAAAATCGGTTTAGTTTTGCCCCTAAAACACCAGTAAAGCAATACTCTGTATGAAACATTCTCATTTTTAGTTAGTGGAAATTGGTAATCGAGGACTAAAAATACAAAATGTTCAATATCTCCGCCGCTCGTGCACATATTTGGACAATATATAGCTTATTGGAAAGGTATTTTTACAAGCTTTGTACTAATGTGCAGTTTGTTGGACAATATTGTATTGTTCGAAAGTTATTTGCGAAAAACCTGCTGTGTTTTGACAAAATCGCCCATATCTCAGAAAGTAAACAACATATCGAAAATCAAAAATAATAGGCCTTTCTTTTGAAACTAATTTCATTAAGATCGGTTCAACCATTGCTGAGATAATTACATGACATTTTGTACATACATACATACACACATACACACCCACACATACAGACATTGTCTCAATTTGTCGAGCTGAGTCCATTGGTACATGAGACTCGGCCCTCGGGGCCTCGGAAAAAGTTTTCAAAGTTTGAGCGAATCCTATACATTTCTTTTGTAAGCAATGTAAAACATGGCAATAAAATTTTCTTCTTCTAATGTATGCAGGATAGGGAAAAAGAAACATCCTGTAAGGTTTCCTAAGCAAAAACAATTCTTTCAATGAAAATCAATTTTATTGTCCTCCCAATTTTTCCAACCTACCACTTTCCACGACTGATCATGGAAATTTCTTGAAAACACATGACGATACATTTTTAAATTTTTGTTTGATGCAGGTTAGGGAAACGAAATCATTCTGCAAGGTTTCGTAAACAAAAATGTTTCTTTCTATAAAAATCAATTTGATCGTCCTCCCATTTTTTTCCAACCCACCAATTTCCACTGGTGATCATGGAAATTTCTTGAAAACACATGGCAATAAAATTTTCTTCTTCTGATGGATACAGGATAGGCAAACAAAATCATCCGGCAAGATTTCCTAAGCAAAAACAATTGTTTCAATAGAAATTAATTTTATTGTCCTGTCAATTTTTCCAACCCACCAATTTCCACTAATGATCATGGAAATTTCTTGAAAACACATGGCAATAAAATTTTCTTCTTCTGATGGATGCAGGATAGGGAAACAGAATCATTCTGCATGGATTCTTTCTATCAAAATCAATTTGATTGTCCTCCCAAATTTTTTCCCACCTTCCTATTTTGGGATATCGCAATAAAAAAGTGTGTGCTCACTAGCGCCGCCTTGAGGATGATATCCAATTTAATCATTACATCATTAAATAGTCCTTACCCCAGTAACAATTTAGGCTTTATGGTGGTTTTATAGCCACTCATACAACCTAGATTGCACTTGTAGCGTGCTATAAGACTTCAATTGTGACTTGGATTATATTCAGAAAACGTCATTTTCCTAAATTAATAAACTTTACCTAACATGAATTGGAAGTTTTAGTTTCCCTAGCGCCGCCTGATGGGCGAATTCTCTAATTATCTATTCGCCGTCGGGTAGCACTCGACTCACTGATGAATATTGCCGAAGACATCACACTTCTAAATAATGTTCTCGAGATTCAGAAATTGAAAAATAATACATGCCCACTAGTGCCGCCTGGTCTATCTATTTCAATTAGTTTTGTCCATAATCGCGTAGCTCTTAACCTTCTCTAAATTTTTTCCGAGAACACCATCTCCTCTAAGTTATTAGACGTTTGTGACATACTAAATTCCACATTGTGCTGAAAGCTGGTACGCTCACGTTAAACTTATTCAATGATAGTTGCGTTTACAAGAGGTTAGATTTATTTACTCTATTGTATAGCACCCCTGGCGCTGCAGTTATCAATTAATTGGATATCCAATTGCTCTAAATTGTAGCTCTAAGCAAACACAAAACAACTTTACCAAATAAAGTATGGTGCTAAATATTAATTCAGATGAAATATTCGAGCCCCAATTAGTCGAAATCCCATAAGCTAAGTGATTCCTATTAGGTGGGTACCGCACAATACGAATCCACGTAGTAGGAATCAGCGTAGTAGGAGACCCGACTGTATCAAAATTCAGTATGTAGACAACCTTGGAGAACTTTTTTATCATTTTTGGAATAATAAAAAATCCATATTGGAAATTGTAAAACAAAACGATGAAAAATTAATTGCGCAATTCAGAAAAAATATTATTCCTCAAAGAGCTCAAAATTATCCAAGTAAGTACATATTCTTCTGTCAGGAGTGCTACCGCCAGTTGCTGGACGTAGTCCTGGTAGCACAATCTTCCTGACCAATATAACTACTAAAGCATTTTCTGTTGATTTGAAAGTGATCGATTTGGATTTCAGATCCTTTGTCAGGTGATCTGCAGGGAGCCATGTGGGTATTTTTAAAACTACGTGACAGATTTGTGTTTTCCAACGTTGGAATATTCAAACAAATCCCTTCAATCAATCCTTTAGACGTAATCAGCGAGAATGGTTTTATGGTAGTTCAAACTACGCATATCATTTACAATACACGATTAATCGTATCTTTTCTATAAATCGTTATAAGTGAATGGAAGTGTAGTAAGTAAATTGATTAGAGATAGCCAAATAAAAGTTTTTTCCAAAATTCAACGGAAAAAATGAAATTGATCTAATTATTATTTCCTTATTTCAATGAACTTTAACATTTAATAAAGCGATAAAATATTATCAAGTGATTCATTTTCAATCGTCCTGGTCGGGACTATTGATTGATTCATAAATGAAATACGATACGGCCGTTATAAAATATACTTCCTTAAAAACTCAAATTTTCATGGCGTAATAACGCTATAGAAACAAAAAAAGTTGTTGCTTTCAGCGTGATTTTCGTGATACCTACTCTCGAATCTCAATAAAACGAAAGAAAAAGAAATATTATCAAAACAAATATATTATTTTGGTTTACAATCTCGCAAAATGCGTCATTTAATTTTTTTTAAATCCAAGTATCGGTATGATAATTATTCCATGAGAATCTGAGGAAACTTTGCTAAGATTTCTTGCATTTCTGAAAACACGAAACAACATCTGTGTTCAAAAATGTTTCAAAGCAGTCAAATCCAGTATGAAAATAATTATAGGGAATCCAAAAATTCGTTCGTTGGTATTTGTGGAATGTCGAATATATTTGCTTCAACTGTTATAAATTTCATCAGGTTTTCATCAATGCTGTGTGGAAATCGGTTTCTGAGAAATAAAACCAATCTTACAAAAAATTGTGACATGTGATAATTGATGGAACTTCTAAATAATTTTCAATTTGGCTAACCTCCATTATTGTTTGGAATAAAGCCAAAGATGCTTTTAAATATGTGTTATCAATTCAACACAAAACCGTTGCTTTCAAACGATTATCAGTTTCAAAATCATCAAATGTCAACATGCAAATTCAAAATAGAAAATGTTTTTCCATTATTTGGCGTATAAAGATAAAATTGCATCGCGGTTTGTTTCAGTCTCGTAAAATAATAAAATATCATAGATCTCCCAAGAGAATCGAAAATCATCAAATGTCAATGAAGAAATTTATTTTAAATCATTTTCAACTATTTCTACATTCAGAATTACTCAAAAACAGTTGTGCTAAAAGCTTTCGATATTTCGAGCTTTCGTAGCACGCCATCTGCAGGATAACTTTTAGTACACTTGTTTTTCTTTTCGTATCTTTCCACGCTGCTTCGCGTGCGACGGTACACTGCGCATCGCGAGGAAAATTGGAAAACGCTGTTATGAAGTTTTCCAAAACGGTTTTTTCTTTGTACCATCAGATTCCTTGGTTTCTAACGAATCCGTACATATGCAACACTCGGGTAGTTTTGTAGGAAATATCGAAGAAACAGCAGGTTAAAAATATTGCTCCACTTTTGCGCACCTATACATACAAATTTTACTTTAGTTGTGTCTGTGCGGGTGGAAAAACTGCTTCTAGTAAAATGGAAATTTTTCAATGAAAAGCGGAAAATATGGAAAATCGGTGAAAATCACGTCCTAGAAAAATTGTTTAGCTATGTTGTATTGGAAAAATCAAAATTTTGAACACATGATTTCAAAAACTGTGTGCTTCTTCAACCGGAAAAAGCACACAGTTTTCCAAGTTGGAAAATTTTGAATTTTCCATTTCGGCCAATTCATAGTAAAAACAATTATCTAGGTCGTGATTTTTTTCTTTTTTCCATATTTTGTCATTTTCTTTGAAAATAAAATAAAAAACCGCAAAAAAACACGAAAAATGGCGGATTGCCCGACGGGGGCCTTAATTCAGAATTCTTCCACTGGACGACGCTAGAGTACCCGGGAAATTCTTATACATTTCATATTTATGTTGGGTCATACCTCATGATCAGAAACATTAGCCAATGTGGAGTCTTCGGAGAAGTAGATTATAAGGTAACAATTTCAAATGGTTAACATAATTCTCGTATGTGAGATTTAGTTCTTTTCTCTCTTAAATAAAAACGTGTTTAATCCACCTAACAGTGTGATGAGACATTTCTTGTAACTCTTATCACTCTCTTCGGATATTATATCGTTTGAGAACATTTAGAACTTGATGCTTCGCGATGTTTTTGATTACACATACTACATGGGATAGTGGCAGGACTCAGAGAATCGCTCAAATCAGTGCTAGAAATCTCAAACCAAATCAACGGGAAAGCGAAAAAATGGCCCATAAAATAGACATACCAACGAATTATTGTTAATGCTCTGTTAATAACATATCTATATTGTGGTGGGAAAACTGAATTTTCCTAAAGGGGTTATATATTGTACTGAGCCAAAAAAATCGAATTTTTTTTGTTGAATCGATTTGAAGTTTATACTTTACTCAAATTTCCAACGCGACTGAGAACTAAGAAATCAACGCTTTTTCTTGAAAAGGGCGATACTAGCAGTGATACCATTCAAAGAAAATCAACAGTGAATATTTCCAGACTTGGTTTTATTTCCTATTTAATAACTATTGTGTTTTTTACATCCTAAATTGCATGATTCAGTGACCGAAACCCAAAACTTCTTAAAGTATTAGAAATTATTAAATTAAAATTTGTTTTTGCTATTGAAATTGATAAAATGATAGTATTGCCCCTTTGGCGATTGATTACTTTTTCGGTCTCACCTATCAGCATTCAAGTATCGTGGGCGAAACTTTAAATAAACAAACAAAAATACAGTTTCGCCCGTTGTATTTTTTGCTGTAGTTTAAGAAAGCAACATCGTAGAATCAAAATTTTTAGGTTAGTTTGTTACGTTTCAAAGCCCTAATACGCATGTATGAAAAAAGCCTTATGTTTACATTTGTAAGTATCGCCTTTTTCACAAAAAAGCGTTGAAATGAAATCGCAGCTCCTGATATCACGCTATCTCTGAAGTGCATGCGTGCATAGTTTCAAATTTTACTTCGACATCGAGTTTTTCTAAAGGTGACTTCCCAGTAGTATCCTTGATTTGAATTATTATCGCTAATCCTAATGCCAAAGAACAAATAAAAACCTCACGAAAACGAACCGTTTGGGAAAATCATCATCATTACTGGAATTTTCATTTTCACGAAACTTTTCGATAACCTTCCGTCACTTGCGTTAATGCACTGGGTGCACAGTGCTCTGAAAATCTAGCGAAATCGTTTTAGGGCACCAGCGGGTCTGTAAAGAATACTAAAAATTAATTTCTATTCCATAATTTTCAGTTCAGCAATTCGAGAGATCGTGCTCACCGCAAGCCATGAAAAATAGACTACGTTGTGAGGCGATGGTCACTATTTTTAAAAAAAATCACGGTTAAATAAAAAATTAAGCTATTAAAAAATTTCAAATAGTTTATAATTTTCACAAACTTATTAGGAAAAATTGTTTAATAAGCTTTCGTAATATTGTGGACAAAAAAAGCTGAAAATTTCAGTATTTTCTCTATCTGCAAACTATAAACCCTTAAGTATACCAATTAATTGGTATACGAATTGGAATAGGTTCGCCAAATTTTGGAAGAAGTCTATAAAATAACCCCTTGAAAACTAACTAAAAATTGTTGTAGTTCGATGCAATAAAAAATCTCCAAAAAATAAAGACCCATTTTTATCAATCTCATGGTGTATTTTAGGCTGACAAAATGGGGACATTGACTAAATCGGGCAATTTTCTCTTTATAATAAACTGAAGCTGTTAAAATATTCTTCTCGTCCCTTGATGTAGTCTGATAACTATTTCTGATTATGATGAACTTTATATTTTCGCATATTTCGCGATTTACTCGAATTCAGTCTTGTTCGTCTGCTAAAGCCCATCAAACATATGTTCATATTTGGCTGATAAAATCGGGGTTTCAATGTGTTATAATAGATATTCAGCATTCGAAGAAGTTTCTTGTGAATGAGTGTAGAACGACTTTGTTTCTACTTGCTTGAAGTCACCGGCGTAGCCAGAAATTCGGTTTGGTGGGGGTTTGGTGAAAATCGATCATACTGTCCAAACGGCATAATTCCGAAACCGCAATTTTTGAAGCTTTAAAATCATGCAGAATTAATTTTTCAGAAAATAGTAACAGAGTTCGTGTCTTTAGCGAATTTGTTGAGACTTTATTGTAGTCACGAGTATTAACCTGAGAAAATTCACCATAAATACTTCTTGGACGATATACCGTCAAAATTATTTTATCAAATGATGCGCTGTTTAACGTTTGTAAGACTCATCGAAGATACTAAACCTCCGAAATCGGCGGTTTCAAAATGATGCTATCTTGACCATAAATTACTGTTTTTGAACATTTGACCTACACATATAATTGGTCATACAACAAAAATCAAATGCTCATCAAAATCGATCAGAACCTGCTAGAATCGAATGGAAATCGTCATTTTTCATAAATTTCTCTCTACATTCGGAAAGTGTTATCCTCGTTATTAATCATATTACGTTTTCGTCTCAACTCGACGCATTCCCAAAATAAAAACCTGTTTTAATCCACCTAGTGGTGCAATTGTGCTTGTCTCATTTGTCCAGACTACGATGGTTATGTTCAATAAAAGGTGGAAATGAATATTACATGTTCAGTACGATTTGCACATACATACAATGGATCGATAGCCACGATCTTGAGATACTATGTGATACTGAAACATCGCTTGAAACCAGCGGTGGTTCATGGAGAAAGATTCGGGAGGTCCAGGTCCTGCCGAAAATTTTCAACTTGTTAAGAAATTTTAAACTAGTTTTAATTTTAAAGTAGCAACCCCTCACTGCATACTCCCTCCAGGCTGGTATAATTGACGATTTTTGGACCTTTCTATATGAGAAAGGCAAAAATGTACCAAAGTCCAAAAAAGTCAATTTTTGTCAAACATCTCAATGTTTCATGCATTTTAAAGTCATTTGGCATCAAAAATACAAATTTGATTTTGAAAATTTTTCATTTAAGTTTATATGAGAATTTGCTGTGTGATTGCACTCTTCAACTCGTAACTCCGGAACCGGAAGTCCAATCAATAAAAAAAATTCAATAGCAGCCGATGGGAAGGTTGTACCTTTCATTTGAGACTAACTTTGTGCAAATCGGTTCAGCCATCTCTGAGAAACAGAGGTCACATTTTTTCCACATACACACATACATACACACAGACATTTT
The DNA here is from genome assembly GCF_030247195.1 of Topomyia yanbarensis. Taxonomy (NCBI): domain Eukaryota; kingdom Metazoa; phylum Arthropoda; class Insecta; order Diptera; family Culicidae; genus Topomyia; species Topomyia yanbarensis. Next base: position 218,842,674 of record NC_080672.1, on the reverse strand, counting down.
CCGATCTCGACGAACTCAGTCGATTGGTATATGACACACGGCTCTCCGGGTCGGGATTAGATTGACGAATTTTAGAGTTAACGAGAAAGGCAAAAATATTTTTAGCAAATGTTAAAAGTTATGCATTTTTTTGGTGAGAAGTACTATGTTTCACAGACATTAAATCAATTTTAACTTCGCTTCCTATTAAATAAAGACCCTTATTACAGTACATTTCTGCAAAAACGAGCTCAATTTGAAAATAAATCTGAGGATTATGATTGATTACGGAACTCTGGAATTTTCTATTGGAATGTTTTCATGCAGAAATTTGATATTGATGCTATTATACAACTGTGAAATCAAGACCAATAGATCAGCTACATATCAGGACCCCATTCCGACAATTTATCAAAAGTCCTCATGATGTTTACTACAACAGGTTATCAATCTACGGATCAGATAATTGTTATTGTAATATTGAATTAAATCAGTCTGCATCAATAAATTTTCAACTTCAATCCAATTTTTTTTTGGGTGTTGTGGGAGGTGGGGGGTTGTATGGTGTTAAACCCCAAAACCTTCTCTAGGCTACGCCGTTGCTTGGAGTTATTTATTTCGCTTTTCATTTTCCGATACGTTTCAGATCGATCCGATTGTTATAAGTTAGAAAAATTGCAGTCAGAAGGTTCGTACAAATCAACATTTTTGCACTGATAAGTTATCAAGTTCCTTCCAGACAACCTTGAAGTGTTCGGTGATTATTTCTAGCGGATGTAGATAGAAAAATGAAATACAAAATTCGTTTTATCGAAATAATGTTTGGCTTATTTAAATGGATTATTACTATATTGAACAATAAATAGGCGACAAAGAGTAACCCACAAACAACAAGCCATAACTTTTAAAGTTTTCAAAATGGATATTTGAAGTCTTCAGTAAAGTTATTCGCAAAAGTAAGAGCTACAAATTTGCTGAAGACATCATTTTGATATAAGCACTTCCAAGAAAATTTGTGAAAATATCTCACTCATAGGGCGATTAATCAGCAAAAGCACAATACCAAAAGAAAGGGCATATTACCTCCATTAAATTCTTCGAAGATACTATTGACCTAAAATAAGCCGTTTTGGCGTTAATAATAGATTACATGTTTTTGGTCATATTTCTGGCAATGGGAAATGATAAAAATCTTTCGTCCGCATTTAATGTTAAATATCTCTTTTGGTAATCCTCCGATTTCAGCAATCTATAGCTTGTTCGAAAGGTATTCGTTTCGCTGTCTAAAAACATATAAATTGTTAATCTATATTGTCAATTTCGGCAGATAATTTAAAAAAACTGCAAAAAACGCCATTTTTACGCATTCAAACATTCATATCTTGGAAACTAAACATCAGAATCAAAAACAAATTAATAGCGTTCATACTGTTTTTAGTTCTTTCATTTAAAATTGGTTTGGATAAGATCGGTTCAGCCATTGCTGAGAAACACGAATGAGAATTTGTCCATTAGTGTGTATGTAACGGACAAATTCTCATTCGTGTTTCACAGACACACACACACACAGACATTGTCCCAAATCGTCGAGCTGAGTCGATTGGTATATAAGACTCGGCCCTCCGGGCCTCGGAAAAAATCTTGAAAGTTTGAGCGAATTCTATACATTTCTTTTATAAGAAATGTAAAAAGATACGGAGAACATGGACGGAAAAATTCTTTTTATAAATTCATGAAAAAATCCAGACCAAGCGCACCAAATAAGGGAAGGCCTTGAAAAACAAGAAAATTGATGTTTGTTGTAGGTGGTTGTTAAATTCTGGTAATTTTTTTTTCTGCTATACTACTTATTTTGATATATGAATCTTACTCATTTGGAAAGAAAAATTCGCTATGCGTAGTTGTCGAAAGAAACAGCAAAGTCGAGTACTCAACTCGAGTACTATAAGTTTCCTTATTTCACTAGCGGTTCAACTTTATTTTATTTCACGAACCAGTTTTTTTATATAACTAAGTTTATTTAGGTTGGGGGAAGAGAAAGCCTATTTGGGGCGGCTCACAACGAACCAGTTCGCGAAACAAAGGTGAATCCACGAATAGTACTCCAAATTTTGTGAAATTATTCATGTGAACCTTTCAGTACCATAACCCTCTGGATTCCATAACAAACCGACCTACCGCAAAATATGACCATCGTCGATTGGAACGAAACTTTGCAGTTGTATTCGGTTTATGAATCTTCATGATTATCTCTGGTATTTGCAATATTTTGGTACAAGAGCAATTTTTCAAAAGGGAGTGTTTCTACGTGCATTAATTTTAAAAACTACAAGGGTCAGCCCTATGGGGTTGCACGAGCTGTAGACGTAGGACTATACTACTTAATGTAAAATATTTATTTTCTTAGTACATTTCTAGTAATAATAAATCAAACATATTTCTTACGTATGGTTTAATCACAACCAATCAACATCGAATATTACATATTGAACCAAACCTCCTTGGTTATCAGGTAATTTGATTTGTAGTAGGTGATCAAATCCGATTAAACTTATTTAAGAACATCTGAAGAAATAAGACAGAAAACTGTGACCGAACTAATATCGGGAACTAAATCTTTATAGCATAAGATTAACTTGTAAAAACTTTTCGATTGTCTGTGGTAAAAAACCCGGACCAGTGAAGAAAAATCAAATTTTAGACAATATAATCACATTTCATGTATAGACCAAGCATTCTAGTTATATTTTGCCATTATTGTAACTTTCCAAAAGTACGTATACAAATATAGCGAATGCAGTGGTCTTAATCATATATCGAAACTATAAATATACAAGAATCGAAAACAATTTTATTTATGGACAAGATTAGTTTTTGCAACGGTTTTTCAAGCGACAGTGTTTTCATTCATAAATAGGCTTTGTAGTATTTACCTATTAGTAGAATAACAATACTATAGGCTGACTGGAAATGAATCACGTGATGGGGAAGTGAACCAATGAATTGATCGAACGTAAATAATAAGTTTTCGTTAAGTATCAAAAACTAACACATATTATTAATTCGAACTAGACAATTCACGTGTAAATACATATTTTATTCAAAAAACAATTTTCATTCTCTTCTAGTTATTGGTCAACATCTTGGAAGAAAATCATCCGATCAATACAATCAATAACCAGTTTGAAAGGTATTTCCAAAAATATAAATACGTGTGAATCACGTGTTCAACTGAAAAAAACAATAATTTTAAAAGGTAACGAATACTACACTTGTTAAACTTTGGTCGCTTGGAACCGTAATGAATTTATATTTGATCTACACATATGGCACATATTTGCAAAGGGCACTTCGTACTGTCTGTTACGTTGATTGGATGTTTATAGGAAGAATTGACAGATAACTGCAAAGTTATCTTTTTTCAAAAGAATCTCTAAAATGCTTCTTTGGAAAAGAAAATGGACATTGATTTCGTGTACAGCGACGCAAAATTGATTTAGAAAACATCTTTTTTCTTAGTTTAACGATTACCTTAAAATTTGTAAACTAGTGTGATTAAGACGTCATTTTTAGTTTGGCTGAATATTATTTTTTATCCAAGTTAAGATTTTTTGAACTAATGACTTTCATAAAATTAAGCATTTTTCAATCACTGATAACTCGGAAACTGTTCGATATATGTTGATAACTGTTAATATGCGCTTTCGCATGAGCAAACCGAAAAAATATATCTAATATTATTATTTTATTATCTAACTTATGTATTCTGCAATTATTATGAACAAATTGATATTTTTAAAAGCACGATTTATTTTTTTCTTTTTTTTTCTTAAAATATTGGGGATCATACTAAAAAGGTTGTGTAAAAATTTTGGAGCAGATTTCAAAATATTTGCGAGGTATTAGAATTATTACAGCAAAGCAAGGCAACTTTACACTGAACGCACTGTGACAGGCCTGTTATAATTGAAATATTTTTTAAAGTACTTCGAGATCCATTTCGAAATAATTGTTTCCAAAAAATAAAAAAAAGGAATTTGGTCCAGCTGGAGCATAAATTAATTTGTTTCAAACAATTGCAGAATTGTTTCTAAGAATTTCAGAATACATAAGAGAAATAACAAGAAAAAATATTTCAATTTTTTTTTCCGGTAAGCTCATGCGATAACGCAACTTATATTAGATAATATTTTTCCATATATTGAATAGATTTCGAAATATCAGTGATTAAAAAACGTTCAATTTCATAAAATTCAAAGAAAAAACATGGCTTAAAAAATCATATTCTGAAAAACCCAAAAATATCGTCGATTATTTCTCGACAAAGAACGCAAGAAAAAGTTTTAGAATAAATTAATATTTAGGTTGTAAATCTAACGTGACCCTTATGTAGAGAAAAACCGAAGTTATCAAAGTAATACTAAGTCCTACCCAGTGTGCTTTGCCAAATACAGCAAACCTCCAGAATATATACCCAGAGCGCTAGATGTTTTGTTCGTCAAAAATACCATTCGGCCCCACTGTGCGTCAGATAGTCGAACCGCAAACAATGTTGCTAAATCTATGAAATATATCTAGAATCAACGGATAGTTTATGAATAATGTTTATAGAGTTGTCAATTAGTTGGGCAGGAAAACGAATAGGTAATGACATAGCGGAAACATGATTGAAGTTCCCAAAAATATACCATCGCAAATAAAATCATTATTAAGCGTTATGGAACAAAATTTTTACACAGTTACAAAACACATGATTTTCTTCAGGGTCCTCTTTTCGTAACGTGAGAATGTGATTGCTCCAGATCTCATGGCAAAATTCTCAAATTTACCAAACACATTTTAATATAGAATAGAATGGATATTTTAAAAATAAGTAGAATTATTGCAGAAAAAAATCACCAGAATTCAACAACCACCTACAACAAACATTTATCAATTTTCTTGTTTTTCAAGGCCTTCCCTTATTTGGTGCGCTTGGTCGTGATTTTTTCCATGAATTTATAAAAAGAATTTTTCCGTCCATGCTCTCCGTATCTTTTTTATTTAAGAGAGAAAAGAAATAAATCTCACTTAATACGAGAATTATGTTAACCATTAGAAATTGTTACCTTATAATCTACTTCTCCGAAGACTCCTCACCGGCTAATGTTTCTGATCATGAGATATGAGCCAACATAAATATGAAATGTATAAGAATTTCCCGGGTACTCTAGCGGCGTCCAGTGTAAGAATACTGAATTAAATTATTCTCCACCGGAAAGGCCTTGACTTTATTGTGCACTTTGCCGAATACTTCAACCCGCCAAGTGTCTCTGATCGTGAGATATGGCCTTAAATAAAAAGTATTAGAACATTTTATTCACCCCAGCGCCATCCAGCGGAAGAATTCTGAACTAAACTAGTCTCTGTTAAAAAGCTCTTGATCTTATGATGTAGTATTCCGAAGACTCCGCCTCGTCAAGTGTTTCCTTTCACGAGATATAGCCATCTATAAAGCATATAGGATATTTTTAACCGCGCTAGCGCCACCCAGTGAGAGAATTCTGAACTAGTCAGCTAATCATCGGGAAGCTTTTGACATACTGGTTCAGTTTTCCGAAAATACCTTCCTTCCAAATGGCCAGCATTTTGAGTTATTAGAAGTTGTAATCCATGTAATCGAGTGTTCCTACCACATATAATTCGTGCGTTCATAAGCAGCGGCTTTTCCACTTTCGACAGAGCCACCCCAACTACAGCACATGACACCATCAACTTTGAGCGCTTATAAATTTGTCTGCTTTCTTCGGATTGCCTTTCGGTTTTCACGAGTTGATTCATTGATACATGAAGATTCTTATTTTTTCACACGATTACAGCGCCACCTAGAGTTGAAAATGTGAAACTGATGCATTTCTCCATACATTTGGTCTATTTTTTCCATACAAACTTTGAGCCTTTTGCGGAACCCCTTCCAAAGGCCCAAATGAGCTGAAGTTTTCAGGGAAGTTTATTAGGCACCCAAACTATCATTTTGGGGGGTAAGGTATGGATTTCGAGGTTTAGAAGATTTTGGGCCAGTCTAATGTCCAGTGTAGAAAACTGTTTTTTTCGTTTTCAAAGATGGCATTCATTCTAAATTCAAAATCATTCCAAACCAGATTCGATAACCAAAACCGATTTTAATTGAATAAGGATATTACATATTACGTATTGTACAATGAACATTTCAAAGTCGAAATTTTGGACCCCATCCGAAATTTTTTTCTGGATCAGCTCCTGCAAAATGATATCAAAATTTGATGCCATATTTGACAAACATGAACTGAGATCAAAATAAGATAATAATTTGATGATAACATCAAAATATGGCGCATGCTGTAATTTTGATATTTGAATTTAGCGTTTCTACATAGTAGAAATTATAAATTCCATAATAGAATCTATGACATAACAGCATCGTGACATAAAAAAAAACTATTTGTCTTTTTTTTCCACAGAACAGTGGATTTTAATGATAATTTACCGAATCAATTTTGTTTGACAGTAACGCCTTATTATAAATCTGCTGAACTAATTCTGCGTCAAACGGCGAAGAAACACTAAATACTAATATTAATTTTCATCTGGGAATATAGTTCGATCCTAAAGCCAATTGCGATTATTGTAGTTTGTGGATATGCGTTGAAGTTACTTTTTGATTAAATCTTCTAATCAATTATCACGATCTACTGGCAAACTTCATTGTCAACATACAAAAATTGTTTTGATACATTTTACACAGACGAAACAATCCATAAAAGAATACACGTATAAGTGAAATGTGTTGTTTTCGCAACTTATTCCCAATGGTATGGTTTCGTTGAGCAAGAATCGAATCGATTTCGTCTGCAGGTGTTGATTGTGGAACATCGGGAAAATTTGACGAAGATCGCCGGCTAACAAAATTAGAATGCTACCAAAGATTCGATTGGTTCTATTTATGTATGTCAGTGTATTCGTGAATTCGTTTCCTATAACAGTGTTGCATTCTTTCAGCACTTTGCTTATGCCCAAATTTTGGCTCTAGGTAGCGTTTTACGTAAGCGCAAGATTTATTGGCTATGGCTACGGTGTGATAGTTAATTAGAATCTAACAAAGTTTTATATTTTTATATATCTTTAGATGAATATATAATGCTTCAGAAACCCTCCCTCTCTCCTTAAGGTTCCAAATTCATCCGTCATAACTTGGTGAAAGAAATGAATTTACCAAATAATATACAAAAGTTTAAGTTCACTTGCTTTTTTTGGAATTTTACATAATTGAGTGGGTTTCTCAGTAGACTTTGTCAAGCACGTGCGTCTTGACTATATTTTGTTGCTGCACGCTACTGGCCTGAGTGTAGGAAGGGGTTTGACGCCTTTGGGTGATGCGTAGATCACAAACAAACTTGTATTCTTTCGATGCATCGAGTACATGATACATGTAACATCTTAGTGCTGCGAGAGCTTACTCCAAAAATTATATTCCAGATTATTTTTATATTTTTCTTTATTTAAAAATAAGTAAAAAGATTTTTATATTGAAAATCGTAGCTATCGAAAAAAATATCTATTCAAATTAACCTCATTCGAAGATTGTTATCTCATTATTGAAAAGTGAAAAAAAAAACTACATGTTTTATGTGTCTATCGTATAGAAATGGGTCGAAAAATATTTATACATAAACTTTTGACAGGTTGTACATTTAGATTAGAAAAAAATGCTTCAGTATCCCCTCCCACCCTCCTAGGGCTCAGACGACCGCCTCCCACCCTCCCATAGTTATCACCCCATGACCATGTCGTTGCAGGCAGGAATACACAAGTCAAATTGCATCAACGTCGAACTCGTTACAAATATTATTGAGTAGATAGAAAGATACGTATTGCCTAAGAATCCTCTCTCTCACCCCTCTTCGGGGTCCGTTAACACACACAATAGCCACCTCAAATACATATTTCATATATAATGTACTTCAACCAAAACATCTCCATGTACATCTTCTTGGTGGAAAGAATACGTACGCCAAATTTCTTTCTTTTTACATTTCTTATAAAAGAAATGAATAGAATTCGCTCAAACTTTCAAGATTTTTTCGAGGCCCGGAAGGCCCAGTCTTATATACCAATTGACTCAGCTCGACGATTTGGGACAATGTCTGTGTGTGTATGTAACGGACAAACTCTCATTCGTGTTTTTCAGCAATGGCTGAACCAATCTTTTCCAAACCAATTTTAAATGAAAGTCCTATCAGCCAGACAGAACGCTATTATTTTGTTTTTGATTCTGATGTTTAGTTTCCAAGATATGAATGTTTGAAGGTGTAAAAATGGTGTTTTTTGCTGTTTTTTTTAATTATCTGCCGAATTTGTCGACATAGATAAACACTTTATATATCTTTGGACAGCCTATTCGAATATCTTTCGTACGAGCTATAGATTGTTGAAATCGGACTATTATCAAAAGAGATATTTATCATTAAATATTGCCGAAAGATTTTTATTATTTCCTATAGCCACAAATAAGACCAAAACAGGCAATCTATGTTTAACACCAAAACGGCTAATTGTAGGTCACCATTATATACTATTATACTATTATTTTCGGAGAATTTGAAGGATGTAATATGGCCTTTCTTTTCGGCAGTATTTGTTTGCTGATTAATCCAGCTAAGAGAGAGATATTTTCATAAATTTTCTTGGAAGTGATTGTATTGAAATGATGTCTTCAACAAATTTTTGGCTCTTACTTTTGCGAATAACTTTACTGAAGACGCCAAGCTGTTCCGGATAAACTCATCTGTCCAACTTCTTGTATCCCGGCGAGCGATTTAGGTTTACCTGGCGAATCGGCGACTTCTTCTGTGTCAGGTAAAGCCAAGAAGGGTATATGTCCTTCCGAAGCAATACAAGATGCTGCACGCCCTCAATGTAAATTTCACTTACAGTCTGCTGATGAACACAACTCTACCGCCGCTGTGAATCTTCAATGTCAAAAACAAAATTTGGATCCCATCGTAACGAGCACGTCTCTTCATAGCACATTCGGCTCTACAACGATCACAGAAGGACTAAGCACTCTATGCTATGCTGGTATGACTCATCGCACCCTGGGACGCACTGCTGCTAGCACTATGGAAGCCCTAGATCCCCCTGCCACAGTCGAGCCATTGCAGCCAGCGTTCACCAGTCGTCCCGGTCCTGTGTGCAGGAGTGGTGAAGGGGTCTTCCAAATCGATACCAACGGCGATCAATCGCGGCATTCAAACCTACAAATATATTACCAGAATGCCGGTGGTATGAATTCAGTAATCGAAGATTATTTGGTAGCAAGTTCGGATGAATGCTTCGACATAATCGCCCTCACAGAGACGTGGCTTAGCGATAGCACTCTGTCAGTGCAAGCATTTGGTGCCAACTACGATGTTTTCCGAACTGATCGCAGCTCACGTAACAGTCTCAAGGTTACCGGCGGCGGGGTACTTGTGGCTATCCATCGTCGATTGAAAGCGCAACTGATTGACGATACTTTGGGGGTCTGTGTCGAGCAGGTGTGGGTGCGAATCAAACTGGCTGGCTACGCACTTTTTCTTTGCGTGGTTTATCTTCCACCGGACCGCACTCGCGATTCGACATTGATTGATTCACATACTGAGTCACTGGAACGGATTTCCGCTCAAGCAAGCCCGGTTGATGAGATCCTGATTGTTGGTGATTTCAATTTCTCCGGATTAAAATGGCGCTCTGATTCTGACGGATTTATGTTCGCTGATCCCGAATTGTCATCTTTTCATGCTGGTATCACCAGTTTGCTTGACTGCTACAGTCTAAATCTGCTGCGCCAAACGAATAATGTGGTGAACGAGAACAACAGAATCCTTGATCTCTGTTTTTCGAGCAAATCTGACTACGCGCCAAAAGTTACCGCAGCACCGTTCCCCCTGGTAAAGACTGTTAGACATCACCCTCCCCTGCATATATTGCTTGAAGCGATTCGAGTGAAGCATGACTGCAATGCATCTGACACCGTCAGCTATAATTTTAGAAAAGCCAACTATAATAGCATTATTGACTTCCTGTCGAATATCCACTGGACTGAAATTCTCGACAATGATGATGTCAACGTTGCAGTGCAGACCTTCTCCAATGTTATGAGCTATGCTATCGATCGCTATGTACCCAAAAGAAGTGGCCTTCAATCTAAGCACCCAGCGTGGTACACTGCCGAGCTGAGACGGTTAAAAGCGACTAAAAGAGCCGCTCTGAAGAAGTACTCCAAGTTTGGGGGCTACGTGCTGCGACAACACTACGTTCATGTTAACCAAGTCTATAAAAAGACATCGAAGCGTTGCCATGCCGATTACTTGCGAAACGTGCAACGTAAGTTGAAGTCCGAACCTAAAACATTCTGGAAGCATGTAAACGAGCAAAGAAAGGAATCCGGGTTGCCTTCAACGATGAGCTATGGAGGACGTATGAGCTCTAGTTTACAGGAGATCTGCCAACTATTCTCTGAAAAGTTCGCGAGTGTTTTCTCCAACGAGAAACTGACACCGACCCAGGCTTCACGCGCGGCTCTCAATGTACCTCAATCATACCAGTCTTTGAACTCTATCAATATCGACAATAATATGGTACAACTGGCGATTAGCAAAATGAAGGCTTCAACCTCGGCAGGCCCAGATGGTATACCAACTATTATTCTAAAAAAATGCTCTGCCGGTCTAATTGAACCTCTTTGTCATCTGTTTCAATTGTCGCTATCAACCGGAGTATTTCCCGAACTCTGGAAATCCTCCTTCATGTTTCCAGTTCACAAAAAAGGTGATAAAAAGGTAGTTGACAATTACCGTGGTATTACAACGCTAAGCGCAGTTCCTAAGCTGTTTGAAATGGCTGTGTTGGAACCCATCTCCAGCCACTGCAAACAGTATATCTCCGAGACTCAGCATGGATTTATGCCGAAACGTTCAACATCTACGAATCTTCTGTCGTTCACAACATATGTTACAGATGCTATGTCGGACGGCCTTCAAACTGATGTTATCTACACGGATCTTTCAGCTGCTTTTGACAAGATAAATCACGCTATTGCAGTGGCAAAATTGGATAGACTTGGCTTTGGTACTAATATTCTCCGTTGGATGCAATCGTATCTCAGTGATCGTCGTCTAGCAGTCAAGATAGGTGATTGTGTATCCGAAGAGTTCTTTGCTTCATCTGGTATTCCGCAAGGCAGCCATCTCGGTCCATTGATTTTTCTTCTGTATTTCAACGACGTTAACTTTTGTTTAGAAGGACCACGGTTGTCTTTCGCCGACGACCTCAAGTTATACCATAGAATACGGAATTCTGATGATGCAGCTTTCCTTCAACGCCAACTGGAAACCTTTGCGGAATGGTGCGAGATCAACCGAATGACCCTAAACCCCAAGAAATGTACGGTCATTACGTTCTCGAGGAAAAAAACGCCAATTCGATTCAATTACTGTCTAGCTGAATCCACAATTGACAGAGCGAATTGCGTCAAAGATCTCGGAGTTTTTCTCGATGAACAACTGACGTTTAAACAGCATATCAGCTATATTGTCGCAAAGGCATCACGCTGTTTGGGGTTCATAATGAGAATATCTAAGCACTTTTCAGATATTTACTGCTTGAAATCTCTCTACTGCTCACTCGTTCGATCAACTCTGGAATATTGTTCAGTTGTGTGGAACCCTCATTATCTCAACGGTGTCCATCGAATTGAGACAGTACAGCGCAGATTTGTTCGGTTTGCCCTTCGTCGATTGCCTTGGAGCAATCCTCACCAGCTGCCAAGTTATGAAAGCCGGGGTTTGCTTATTGGACTCGATACATTGCAAGTGCGACGGGATCTATTCCGTGCTATGACGATTTCGGATATTTTGCAAGATCGAATTGACTGCCCCGAGCTTCTCAGTGCGATAAATATGAATGTTCGCCCTCGCGCCCTTCGCAATAATTTATTCCTCCGATTACCTCTTCGCCGGACTAACTATGGAGTAAACGGTGCCATCATTGGTTTGCAGCGGACCTTCAACAGAGTGTCATCCGAGTTCGATCTTCACATTCCACGTAGCAGATTACATGTTGACTTTTTAAATAGATTAAGAAATTATCATTAGGACCACACTGTGTCTGTTGATATTAATTAATTATAAATATCAAATATTTTGAATATTTTAAAAGTTATAGCTTGTTGTTTGTTACCTTTTGTCGACTATTTGTTGTTCAATATAGTAGTAAAGCATTTAAATTAGCCAAATATTATTTCGATAAAACGAATTTCGTATTTCCTTTTTTCAATCTACAATCGCTAGAAATAACCGCCGAACAATTCCAAGTTGTCTACATGGAACTTGATCACTTATCGATGAAAAAAAATTCATTTGCACGAACCTGATTACTGCAAAGTTTCTAAGTTACAAACATCGGATCGATCTGAAACATATCTTGGAAAATGAAAAGCGAATTAAATAAATCCAAGCAACGGCGTAACTAAATGAAGGCTTCAGGATTCAACACTACCCCTTGCCACCCACCCAAAAAAATAATTGGATTGATGAGAATAATTCACTGATGCTGACTGACTTTATTCAATATTACAATAATAATTATCGAATCAGTACATTGATAACCTGTCGTTTTAAACATCATGAGGACTTTTGAAAAGTTGTGGGAACGGGATCCTGACCTGTAGCTGATCTATTGGTCTTGATCTATCAGTTATCTAATCACATAAATATCAAATACCTGCCTGAAAACATTCCAATAGACACTCAGTCCAGAGTTCTGAAATCAATCATAATCATCAGATTTCCTATCATATTGAGCTCACTTTTGAATGGATGTACTGTAATATGGATTAGGGACTTTCTTAATAGGAAGCGAAGTTGGAAACACAGAAACATGAAACATAGAACTGCTCACAGAAAAATTACACAGCATTCAACATTTGCTGAACATGTCTTTATTTTTGGAATGTGTAGAGTTGAGACGAAAACATAATAACGAGGATAACACTTTCCGAAAGTAGAGTAAAACTTATGAAAAATGGCGTTTTCCGTTCGACTCTAGCAGGTCCTGATCAAATGATTGATGAGTTTTTAATTTTTGTTGTGTTACCAATTATATGAATAGGTAAAATAAATGTTCGCAAACAGCAATTTAAGGTCAAGATTACATCATTTTGCAATCGCCAATTAGTTTGCCGGAGGTTTGGTATCTTCGATGAATTTTACAAACGTTAAACAGCACATCATCTGATAAAATAATTTTGGCGTTATATCCTCTAAGAAGTATTTATGGAGAATTCACTCTTCAAACAAATCTAGTTCGAGGCTTAATGCCTTCAGCAAAATTTTAGGGAGTGCTATTACAAACCACTTTGGTGAAGACATGAAGGCTCCATGTGTTCAGGGTATCAACATATTTTAGGCAATTTGTTCATTAAAAATAAATTATTATGGTTTTACTGTTTATGATCTTCTATTCTTTATAAACAATAAAGTTAACAGTTTATCCAAAGCTTGAGTTTGTGAAACTCACAATAAAAAGTTGTTTAAATTAAAAAAATGGATTAAGGAACATTTCGTAAATATAATTTTAAAACTCGATATACTCCCTACACGTAGTATTTATTCCTGCAAATAAAGTTGTTTTAAATGATAGTCTCAACAAATTCTCTAAAGAAACGAACTCTATTGGTATTTTTTGAAAAATAATTTCTCCATAATTTTAAAACTTTAAATATGACGGTTTCGGAATTATACCATTTGGAGATTAAGTTCGATTTTTACCAAACCCTCACCAAACCGAATTTCTAGCTACGCCGCTGACCCTAAGTAAGTAGAAACAAAGTCGTTCTACACTCGTCCACAAGAAACTTATTCGAATAGTGCGCATTTATTACAATACAACAATACAGTGATGACCCTATTTGATTAGCCCACGATTTTGTTAATCTCATATGAAAATATGTTTGATGGGCTCTAGCAGACGAACAAGGCTGAATTTGAGTAAACCCTTTCTTGAGCATATTTTTCTTACCTTAAATATGCAGATATGCAAATATAAAAAATTCATTTTTTTTTTAATTTGCGCTAGAAGGCCCGTTTAATAAAAATTTATATTATATAATCAGAAATAGCTATGAGATTTTTTTCTTCTTTTGTATTAGACATATGGCGCTGACTCTAGTTCTGCACTTTAAGTACTGTTTAATCCATTCTCCAATATGTTGCATTATATTCTGTTTCGTACACGTTGTAAGTGATATTGACTTTTCGAGCGTATCAGAGTGAAGAGCCTATTTTAGTCGTATTAGGAAGGGTGACTCATCATTTCATTAATTACTCGGAATACAATTGATGCAATGAGTATGAATTGGCACCAATATCTTTGCTTTCTTCTTATGAACCATTATGATACCAAAAATCGCCATTTGAACCAATACGTTGAACAAAAAAGCTAACGCCGCTCCAACCAACGGTTTTACATGGTTAGGGAGAAAATAGGCTCATTACCCTAGGTGAAGTTTGTAAATTTCAGCATTTTTGTTATTTAGGGCGTGTTCAAAGCTATTCCACGAATGACTAGATTTTTCGATAGCGCGCGAAAACGACTTTCCTTGGCCGTATATGTAACCACATGTAACCACATGTAACCACAAGAAAAAAAATTTGTTTATTTGTTTTTTTGTTTGTTTGTTTACTTCGGATTTTTACCTGAAGAATAGGGTTACCACCCCTCCGGGTTTGAAATGAAAATTTGTTGGTGATGAATAACCGACACTACAGACACATTCCACGCACTTGTATCGCTTACCTCATAAAAATAAATCTGCTAATATAAGTAAAAGTTGTTTTGAAATATGTTGGTATAGGTTTAAGGCTCCCAAATCATAGATATATAGAAATTTTTTAAAAGAATTTTATGACGGTCTTCGATGAAAACCAGTAATACATTTATGACTCGTTTTTAATAATTGAATTGATTTTTCCGTACCACACCGACAGGTTTGTAATAAAATTTATTTGGAATAATCTTAAATTCCATTTTATTGTTCACATATTGTACAAAGATTTCATCTTCGGATGCAGATTTATTGAGGATCAATTCACTCAGATAAAAGAGGGGGCAAATAGACCATTTTTGCGTTGTCCCCTAACGCAAATATTATGTTTTTTCAATTTTTCACGAAAACAAAGCATGCTATCTATGAAATCTTTTCAGAAGCTATTAGTACTCATCAATACCTTTCTAAAAATATGCTATTTGTATATAACAAGCTTTGGAATCGTTCTTTCAGAGGGGTGCACTGAAGTGTTGTGTCCTAACGCTTTCCGTTGCAATACGATAAATCCTTCTGCAGAGTTACTTTGAGAGCCTACAGAACAGTATATGGACATAAAAGATATAACTAACCTATTTCAGCAATACCGCAGCCATGCAGTGTCATGGGTGGTCTCTGGAGCAGGGAGAGGGGGAGGGGCATTAAGGGGGAGGGCTTATAATATAGAAAACTTATCAAGTTTTTTATTACATATATAAGTAAATAAACTATCTAAGAATGTATCAACAATTTCAGAACAGAGTTCAAAGTGATTTCAAAGGTATAGAACGGAACGCATTGGAATACCAAATAAGCATGAGAGCGCGCCGAAGAATTTGGTCATAGGGAATAACAGTCACTCGTCGTCACATTCTTTCAAATTAGCGGGATAATTATTGACCACTTGGAACTATCCCGGTTTGTCTTTTCGGGATAAATTTTCTCCAACATTAACCAAACATGGTAGTTTAATGCAGTTTTTTGATGTTTTATAGCGCTTTAAATTCAAATTGTTATCCTGAGGATACGCATTTCATAGAATTCGTTAATAAAAGATACAATTTTACGAAATTCTCCAGTTTTCTATTATTTAGATAATTCAATGACAAGCAAGCCATCTGAGCCATAAGACCGCAATTGTGTGGAATTTCTTAATGAATTTTTTGTACTCTAATATAGTAAAATTTTCAAAAAGCTGGATCTTGCCCTTCTTTTCCAAAAATTGCGTAAAACGGCTACATTTTGATTAATTTTCGCAATCATCACTAATAAGTGTCGTCTTGCAGATCTATGAGTAGAAACAGTTGTGCAAACGCCAGAGGATGAACTGGAAGGGCGATATTCTCTTTCGAATTTTTTGTCGTGACTAACGACTTACCTTTCAATATAGGGGCCCCTTTTCAAAATTTCGGCAGAAAAATGATGTAAGATTTTGAACGCTTATATCTTTTGTTGTACTGAATGGATTTAATCAATTTCTTCGGCATTTTGTCGAAAATATTTGTACCAATGTTGTATTAAATTTTGGAATATGTAGGACATTCATTATCAACGGAAAAATAGTGTTTTGAAAAATCTTTCGAAAACGACTCGGAAAAGTGAAAATTTTCAGCCCATCCCGCACAGAGCCGTCAAAATGGTGCAGCAAATGAACAATAAAATAATGAAAAGTTTATATATAGGTTCACTACATGTTTGTTCCTTTGATTATTCGTATTGGGTTGCTTGACGAGAGCAGTTGGTGGGGGAAAGCCGGCATATTAGTTTCGGTTATGTCATTAGAACCCGGGCGGAAAGGAAAGGCTCATGCACGCCACGAGAACGAGCGAGAAAGCGATAGTAGTGAATATTAGCGAAAGCGTTACGTACAATTTGAACCTTAATAACTTTTCTTCTACTAAACGGATTGCCAATCTTGTTTCATAAATCGGAAGGAAAACGTTCAACGCTTGCTACCGATACGTTGTTTGCTATATAAAATTTGTTTAAATAGTTCAAAAACTACTTTAAATGAGAATCAACATTAATGATAAAACCTATAAATAGGGGTGTCGCAGCTTTTCTCAAAGCCAGACGTGTGTAAGACGCAGTGCATAACAGACGTGCGTGGTCGTGAGAAGCTGCATCGGACGACCAATCAAATTGGCTACCACCGGAGAGAGGAAAAACGGTGGTGGCGGTGAGAAGGCCAAAAAGCCAAAGGCTAAGAAACGCAGTCACTGAAAAGGCGGTAGTAACTGCCACTAAAAATGCTACCAAAACATCGAAGGCTGCAAAGCGTACTCATTCGGTGTGAGCTACGAAAGGGGAAAGATTGTATGGATGTACGCAGTAAAAACAATCTTCGGCAAGGTTTGAATTGTTTTAAAAGATTCCCGTCTTGTATCAACATAGACAAACCGTCCTTATTAGGACGAATGCAAAATGGAAAAAGAATTTAATTAGAAAGTTTCTTTTATTAACCAGTATTAAGTTTGCGCTTGGTAATTCTGTACTTTTACCAGTGAATCATGAGAAAATGTTTTTCTAATCTACAAATCCGAAGGTTTTTGCAAATCCTTCCAAGAAAATCAGTGAATGTGGCAACTCTGCCACTAAGCGAAAGCTACACCAAAACGAATGATGAAAACATTTTCATTTATCGAACAAAAGGACGGCCTTCCATCTGCATTGTAAAGTCTATAAATAGGAACACCATGATGAAAACTGTGCTCATTCGGTGTGAGCTGCGAAAGGGGAAAGATGTATGTACGCAGTAAAAACAATCGTCGGCAAGGTTTGAATTGTTTTAGATTCCCGTCTTGTATCAACATAGACAAACCGTCCTTATCAGGACGAAGGCAAAATGGAAAAAGAATTTAATTAGAAAGTTTCTTTTATTAACTAGTATTAAGTTTGCGCTTGGTAATTCTGTACTTTTACCAGTGAATCATGAGAAAATGTTTTTCTAATCTACAAACTCGAAGGTTTTTGCAAATCCTTCCAAGAAAATCAGTGAATGTGGCAACTCTGCTACTAAGCGAAAGCTACACCAAAACGAATGATGAAAATATTTTCATTTATCGAACAAAAGGACGGCCTTCCATCTGCATTGTAAAGTCTATAAATAGGAACACCATGATGAAAACTGTGCTCATTCGGTGTGAGCTGCGAAAGGGGAAAGATGTATGTACGCAGTAAAAACAATCTTCGGCAAGGTTTGAATTGTTTTAAAAGATTCCCGTCTTGTATCAACATAGACAAACCGTCCTTATCAGGACGAAGGCAAAATGGAAAAAGAATTTAATTAGAAAGTTTCTTTTATTAACTAGTATTAAGTTTGCACTTGGTAATTCTGTACTTTTACCTGTGAATCGTAAGAAAATGTTTTTCTAATCTACAAACCCGAAGGTTTTTGCAAATCCTTCCAAGAAAATCAGTGAATGTGGCAACTCTGCCACTAAGCGAAAGCTACACCAAAACGAATGATGAAAATATTTTCATTTATCGAACAAAAGGACGGCCTTCCATCTGCATTGTAAAGTCTATAAATAGGAACACCATGATGAAAACTGTG
The DNA here is from genome assembly GCF_030247195.1 of Topomyia yanbarensis. Taxonomy (NCBI): domain Eukaryota; kingdom Metazoa; phylum Arthropoda; class Insecta; order Diptera; family Culicidae; genus Topomyia; species Topomyia yanbarensis. The sequence continues at coordinate 218,824,279 of NC_080672.1, read as the reverse complement.
CTCATTCGGTGTGAGCTGCGAAAGGGGAAAGATGTATGTACGCAGTAAAAACAATCTTCGGCAAGGTTTGAATTGTTTTAAAAGATTCCCGTCTTGTATCAACATAGACAAACCGTCCTTATCAGGACGAAGGCAAAATGGAAAAAGAATTTAATTAGAAAGTTTCTTTTATTAACTAGTATTAAGTTTGCACTTGGTAATTCTGTACTTTTACCTGTGAATCGTAAGAAAATGTTTTTCTAATCTACAAACCCGAAGGTTTTTGCAAATCCTTCCAAGAAAATCAGTGAATGTGGCAACTCTGCCACTAAGCGAAAGCTACACCAAAACGAATGATGAAAATATTTTCATTTATCGAACAAAAGGACGGCCTTCCATCTGCATTGTAAAGTCTATAAATAGGAACACCATGATGAAAACTGTGCTCATTCGGTGTGAGCTGCGAAAGGGGAAAGATGTATGTACGCAGTAAAAACAATCTTCGGCAAGGTTTGAATTGTTTTAAAAGATTCCCGTCTTGTATCAACATAGACAAACCGTCCTTATCAGGACGAAGGCAAAATGGAAAAAGAATTTAATTAGAAAGTTTCTTTTATTAACTAGTATTAAGTTTGCACTTGGTAATTCTGTACTTTTACCTGTGAATCGTAAGAAAATGTTTTTCTAATCTACAAACCCGAAGGTTTTTGCAAATCCTTCCAAGAAAATCAGTGAATGTGGCAACTCTGCCACTAAGCGAAAGCTACACCAAAACGAATGATGAAAATATTTTCATTTATCGAACAAAAGGACGGCCTTCCATCTGCATTGTAAAGTCTATAAATAGGAACACCATGATGAAAACTGTGCTCATTCGGTGTGAGCTGCGAAAGGGGAAAGATGTATGTACGCAGTAAAAACAATCGTCGGCAAGGTTTGAATTGTTTTAAAAGATTCCCGTCTTGTATCAACATAGACAAACATAGAATTTAATTAGAAAGTTTCTTTTATTAACTAGTATTAAGTTTGCGCTTGGTAATTCTGTACTTTTACCAGTGAATCATGAGAAAATGTTTTTCTAATCTACAAACTCGAAGGTTTTTGCAAATCCTTCCAAGAAAATCAGTGAATGTGGCAACTCTGCTACTAAGCGAAAGCTACACCAAAACGAATGATGAAAATATTTTCATTAATCGAACAAAAGGACGGCCTTCCATCTGCATTGTAAAGTCTATAAATAGGAACACCATGATGAAAACTGTGCTCATTCGGTGTGAGCTGCGAAAGGGGAAAGATGTATGTACGCAGTAAAAACAATCTTCGGCAAGGTTTGAATTGTTTTAAAAGATTCCCGTCTTGTATCAACATAGACAAACCGTCCTTATCAGGACGAAGGCAAAATGGAAAAAGAATTTAATTAGAAAGTTTCTTTTATTAACTAGTATTAAGTTTGCACTTGGTAATTCTGTACTTTTACCTGTGAATCGTAAGAAAATGTTTTTCTAATCTACAAACCCGAAGGTTTTTGCAAATCCTTCCAAGAAAATCAGTGAATGTGGCAACTCTGCCACTAAGCGAAAGCTACACCAAAACGAATGATGAAAATATTTTCATTTATCGAACAAAAGGACGGCCTTCCATCTGCATTGTAAAGTCTATAAATAGGAACACCATGATGAAAACTGTGCTCATTCGGTGTGAGCTGCGAAAGGGGAAAGATGTATGTACGCAGTAAAAACAATCTTCGGCAAGGTTTGAATTGTTTTAAAAGATTCCCGTCTTGTATCAACATAGACAAACCGTCCTTATCAGGACGAAGGCAAAATGGAAAAAGAATTTAATTAGAAAGTTTCTTTTATTAACTAGTATTAAGTTTGCACTTGGTAATTCTGTACTTTTACCTGTGAATCGTAAGAAAATGTTTTTCTAATCTACAAACCCGAAGGTTTTTGCAAATCCTTCCAAGAAAATCAGTGAATGTGGCAACTCTGCCACTAAGCGAAAGCTACACCAAAACGAATGATGAAAATATTTTCATTTATCGAACAAAAGGACGGCCTTCCATCTGCATTGTAAAGTCTATAAATAGGAACACCATGATGAAAACTGTGCTCATTCGGTGTGAGCTGCGAAAGGGGAAAGATGTATGTACGCAGTAAAAACAATCGTCGGCAAGGTTTGAATTGTTTTAAAAGATTCCCGTCTTGTATCAACATAGACAAACATAGAATTTAATTAGAAAGTTTCTTTTATTAACTAGTATTAAGTTTGCGCTTGGTAATTCTGTACTTTTACCAGTGAATCATGAGAAAATGTTTTTCTAATCTACAAACTCGAAGGTTTTTGCAAATCCTTCCAAGAAAATCAGTGAATGTGGCAACTCTGCTACTAAGCGAAAGCTACACCAAAACGAATGATGAAAATATTTTCATTAATCGAACAAAAGGACGGCCTTCCATCTGCATTGTAAAGTCTATAAATAGGAACACCATGATGAAAACTGTGCTCATTCGGTGTGAGCTGCGAAAGGGGAAAGATGTATGTACGCAGTAAAAACAATCTTCGGCAAGGTTTGAATTGTTTTAAAAGATTCCCGTCTTGTATCAACATAGACAAACCGTCCTTATCAGGACGAAGGCAAAATGGAAAAAGAATTTAATTAGAAAGTTTCTTTTATTAACTAGTATTAAGTTTGCACTTGGTAATTCTGTACTTTTACCTGTGAATCGTAAGAAAATGTTTTTCTAATCTACAAACCCGAAGGTTTTTGCAAATCCTTCCAAGAAAATCAGTGAATGTGGCAACTCTGCCACTAAGCGAAAGCTACACCAAAACGAATGATGAAAATATTTTCATTTATCGAACAAAAGGACGGCCTTCCATCTGCATTGTAAAGTCTATAAATAGGAACACCATGATGAAAACTGTGCTCATTCGGTGTGAGCTGCGAAAGGGGAAAGATGTATGTACGCAGTAAAAACAATCTTCGGCAAGGTTTGAATTGTTTTAAAAGATTCCCGTCTTGTATCAACATAGACAAACCGTCCTTATCAGGACGAAGGCAAAATGGAAAAAGAATTTAATTAGAAAGTTTCTTTTATTAACTAGTATTAAGTTTGCACTTGGTAATTCTGTACTTTTACCTGTGAATCGTAAGAAAATGTTTTTCTAATCTACAAACCCGAAGGTTTTTGCAAATCCTTCCAAGAAAATCAGTGAATGTGGCAACTCTGCCACTAAGCGAAAGCTACACCAAAACGAATGATGAAAATATTTTCATTTATCGAACAAAAGGACGGCCTTCCATCTGCATTGTAAAGTCTATAAATAGGAACACCATGATGAAAACTGTGCTCATTCGGTGTGAGCTGCGAAAGGGGAAAGATGTATGTACGCAGTAAAAACAATCTTCGGCAAGGTTTGAATTGTTTTAAAAGATTCCCGTCTTGTATCAACATAGACAAACCGTCCTTATCAGGACGAAGGCAAAATGGAAAAAGAATTTAATTAGAAAGTTTCTTTTATTAACTAGTATTAAGTTTGCGCTTGGTAATTCTGTACTTTTACCAGTGAATCATGAGAAAATGTTTTTCTAATCTACAAACTCGAAGGTTTTTGCAAATCCTTCCAAGAAAATCATAGAATGTGGCAACTCTACTACTAAGCGAAAGCTACACCAAAACGAATGATGAAAATATTTTCATTTATCGAACAAAAGGACGGCCTTCCATCTGCATTGTAAAGTCTATAAATAGGAACACCTTGATGCGAAGCGTACTCATTCGGAGTGAGCTGCGAAAGGGGAAAGATGTATGTACGCAGTAAAAACAATCGTCGGTAAGGTTTTAATTGTTTTAAAAGATTCCCGTCTTGTATCAACATAGCTATCTACAAACCGTCCTTATTAGGACGAATGTAAAATGGAAAAAGAATTTAATTAGAAAGTTTCTTTTATTAACTAGTATTAAGTTTGCGCTTGGTAATTCTGTACTTTTACCAGTGAATCATGAGAAAATGTTTTTCTAATCTACAAACTCGAAGGTTTTTGCAAATCCTTCCAAGAAAATCAGTGAATGTCGCAACTCTGACACTAAGCGAAAGCTACACCAAAACGAATGATGAAAAGATGGGTTGGTGATGTATATGACATAACAGGGGTGTCGTGACCACACTTCGAAGTTATTTCAAATCTTGCAAAGCATAAATTGACATAATTTCAATGATTGTTCCTTTATGAATGAAATGACAAATTTTCAGGTCAACGCGGCAATAACTTTGCAATTTATAGAACAATTTTATATTTTTAGTTATCATATATTAACTGTCATCTCTTCCAAACAACTTAACCCTCTGCTGCCAACCCCGTGGTTTTGCAGGGTTAAGGAGAATCATTGTAAAATGTCCAATACATGATTTTATGTTGTTACCTCCACTAAAAACACTTCAGAACACTCCCACCTGTCATACATGCACATTGTCTGCTTGTTGAAATCATTATATGAAATTATTGACCTGTATTCAATGCGGAGAACTCGTTAATAAAATTGTTTTGCTGAATATACTAACGAACGGGATCCCCAGGAAAATTTCGCTGAGCCCGGTGAATCGAACTTAATGCGTAAAATTTAGCCATTTGAAAGAGATACAAGCAGAATTTTAAGAATATGATCATCGCGGTTATGTCCCGGACATTACCCGCTCCTAGGTTTTTGCTAAGTGTGTTCATTTTTGTACGAAAAAGATTCCGATGGTTGTTTCGAGAGATTTTAACATTGATATTTCAAAGGAAGAAAATTGTTCATTTCATGAATGAATGTCTCAACCAGCTTAGAATCCAGCGCATCCCCTATCAACGCAGACGCCAACAATAAAGGTTCTTTTCAAAACCACCATAATTATTATAAAGAATAACTTGAAACAATCCCACATATTTCATTGAGTATCATTCGATTTGAATTACAAGTCAAACGAGTAGTCACGACACTCCGGTTATGTCCTAGACATTACCCACCCATCTTTTTTTCAACCGTATTACTCGTATTTCGCGACAACATTATATACAATATGTAAATATAATAATTGCTCGACTGAGTATAATCGTTTGACAGTCTTTCCTTTGTTGAATTGCTTCAGAGTCACATTTGTGTATTTGTAACGTAACAAGAAAATAAATATTGAACAACCCTATGACGTATTTTATCTGCCCTAATCACCAGTCAATTTTATTTTCAAGATATTATAAGGTCAAAAAACAAAGTCAGTGCACCAAACTTACATGAAAAAACTTAGTTGGTGAACAAAATAAAAAGAAACCTAAGAAACAGTTAATTTTATTTCATATATTTTCCTATGTCAATCAGGAGCGGATCCAGAAAAAAATTTCGGAGGGGGTTCAAAATTTCGACTTTAAAATGTTCATTGTACAATACGCAATATATAATACCCTCATTTAATTAAACTCAGTTTTGGTAATCGAATCTGGTTTGCAAAGATTTTGAACTTAGAATGAATTTAAAAAAGAAACTTTTTTAAAAATTCTCAAGATGTTAAAAAATTTCGGGAGGGGCCTCCCCCTGGATCCGCCACTGATGTCAATAATATATTAAACTTACCAAAACTACTTGAAACCACCTTTTTCGATTCATTAGAAAGTGGCGATTGTTGTCTACAATCTCTTCTATACCGCGCCACACTGTGGTATGCGGTGTGTCCTGTTCTCATTTCATATTAATTTGATTTCTTAATAAAACACATGAAGGTGAAACTAGAAATGCATCTGGTTTGGCGTTTCAAATCTTTATTTTGAGTTGTTTACAGGTTCAGAGGTGATATACATCGCTTTGTTTGAGCTTCAACAAATTCTTCAATCGCGTTAGGAGACAACACTTCATATGCGACCGTTTGTGTTCATTTTGGTGTTGTCCCCTAACGCAGTGTTCGCAGCGGCCGTGAAAAAAATATCCTAAGAACTCGAAAATATAAGTATACAGTATTGTTCTGTGACTATCGATGATCAAATTTCTAGAATAAATAGATGCACTAAAGTTTGAGACAGAGCAGGTTTTTTGATAAATACAAGTGTAGGTTGGAAAATCAATTTTTTGCGCTGTTGTCCCCTAACGCGACATTTTCACCTCTCAGAATGAAAGGACAACCTGAAAAACATCAAACCCATAACATTAACGTTGTGTTAGGACTTTTAAAGTATTCAATTAAGTTTTTTGAGCGTATATCGTAGGATTTTTCAAACGACGAGCTGTTAACAGTTGCATGATGCGTGCAAACGTTGTCCCCTAACGCTGGAATGTGTATATATAGTGTGATGCTGCAGCTCTGCCTCCTTTGCTCTCCTTTTCTTTTTAATTATGGAGGAGAGCAATGCTCGTTCAACTTATCCTCTACAGTGAGAGTAGCTGGTGCTTTTGTGTTCTTGGCTCTTAGTCGGGGAAGTGAAATACTACACCACATTAAACCGATAAAACCGTTCTCAACCGTCAAAAATACAGCTTTACAGCGATTAAAGTGCTCTAAATGCCGAGCAATCGCTTGGACTCCAATTTCTGTCTCGTTCCACTCAAAATACACCCCCCCCCCCCTCCCCCCGATCAGTAAAAATCTCCGGGTCAAAGCCTCTCCAGAGGTGGCAACCCTACTGAAGAATTTCGAAAATTTAACTTTTGAATGCAAAGTGCGCGCCGAAATCAAAATGCAGGAGCATTGGGGCTGAAAAATAACAACAAGTATCGATTAATTTGCAGTTTTATTCAAAAAAAACATCTCACGCGATCAATACTTTATCATCAAAAAGGCCAGGTGGCATCATTGTGCGTATAGTCGTAAATTGGCGAGATTCCCGCATCACATATGTAAAATTCTGTAATACAGCTAACAGTCCGCTCTTTTATGCAACGCATTCACTTTTGCACGATCTTCTTAAATTAAAAACATAAAACTAGATAAGTACAACCATCGCCAGCAGACCCTGGACTCCCCAACTATAAATTAGAAGCTAATAATTAAACAACCAAAGCACTAGAGAAATACTCCTTACAGTATAGGTATTTTGCGTTCTGATGGAGTCCAAAATATAAGCAACCATCTATATTCGCTTATGTTGAAGTAACTAGAAGGAAAAAAAATTTTTGTTTTTATTTACCCGGGTGCCCAACACCGCCTCTAGGCGGTCTACTTCTTTTAAGGCTTTAATGAAAAATCCATTACTTTTAAGAATTTTCAACATTATTTTCGTTTTTCTCATCACGAAGCCCACCTCCAAAAGTTTTTTCCAGCCAAAAAAAATTTGGGCACTAGAGGGTTAAGTTGACACTATTATTTTTGTTTTTCGATATGTTGTTTACTTTCTGAGATATGGAAGATTTTGTCAAAACGCAAAGGATTTTGCACAAATAACTTTCGAACAAAGCAATTAAGTCGTACTACGTGCACATAGTTAGAAAGTTTGCCTCGAAATACCTTTCGAGCAAGATATAGATTGTCAATATCCGTTCACGAGCGGCGGAGAAATTAAACATTTTGTATTTTTATTTCTCGCTTACCAATTTTTACTAACTAAAAATGAGACCGTTACATACAGAGTGTTGCTTTACTGGTGTTTAGGGGCAAAACTAAACCGATTTTGAATATCCGGTATGAAAACACATCTGCGTGATTCAAGGAATTCGATTCCGAAAACATTTTGTGAATTTACTTAATAATTAATTAACTATTTCTCAAAAATTAATACGCAAGTTTACTTCAAAGACAAAATAATGTGTAAATTCACTTCAAAGTGAAAATTTGTCCAGAGTTGATGTTTTATCCGTTGAATTAAGCATTGCGTTCAGTTGTGAGATAGACGTTGGATAGTACATGAATGCACAGATCACCAAGTAATCCACCTAGTAGTGAGAAAATAGATTTTTAACATAATTCATATTCATATTATACTCGTAGCATCACCGAGAGTAATTATGGCGTGAAAATTATCAGTTGCTTTATGTATAATAAAGATGTAAGGAATCAAAATTTTGCCCTATATACAAAAATAATCTCACAGCACTAACCATCATTTACCATTCCTAACTTGAATTGAAAGTATTTTTTATTCATTTGATTATTTTTTTTCGTTTTGTTTATTTTATTCATTCTATTTGTTTTATTGATTTTATGGGGGTTTATATGAACAATAACGTTTTCAATCAGTTATAACTTTGGGGTTAGACAAGTTTTCCTCATAAAAACAAGTAAAACTAATAACTGCGAATATTACCATCAATTTAAGCGCTAAGAGTTACAAGAAATATTCGTAGAACTGAAATTGTTGCAATTGTTCAGGAGATGTGTATTAAGCATCGGCATGCAAAATTTGAGCAGCTTCTAACACTGCTAGAGAAGTACCTATGTTGGCAGTCTATCTTCTTATCTCGCACAAAGCAGAAGCAAAAAAAATCACTACACTATAGCAGGCTATAGGCACTAGTGAATCAAGCCAGCTTTTGTTATATATCAGGGCACATACAAATTGTATAGTTGCTCCCGGCTGCGGAGTGAAATGAGTTAGCCAAATGAAACAAAAGTGCCCGTGCTACGGGATAACACGATTTCAATCGACTGTAACCCATTAATGCCCATATTATTTGTGCACAACAACGTTTTTAAACAGCTACAACTTTTGATTAAGGCAAGATTTGCTCGCAAAAACAATTAAAGCTAATAAATATGACTATTACCTATCATTTGAGCATTAACAGTAACAAGGATCAGCTCAAGATCTGAAGTTAATGCAATTAGTCTGATTGGATTCCGATGAAGCAGTGTGCCAGGGACAGTTTACGTTGACGCCGGAAAATGAATTTTTCATATATCTTCGTTATTGTGCAAAATTTTTGAAAACTGATAAAACTTATCAATTTAGATTGTTTTTGGCTACGTTTTCCATGCAATTAGACAATTGTAAATGTTTTTGGAGAATTGCATTGAGCGTTGGAAGGTAAAAATTGAGCAGCTTCTGGCACTGTAAGTGAAGCACCTATCTTTATGAATAAAAAGACTTTTCGTGTTTTTTGATCTCGCCGTTTTCAAGGAAAAATAGTTTTGAAACCCTACAGGCACTAGAAAAAGTTGGGCATGAAAAGGTTAATAAAACTCGTGTTAGACACACAGTTCAGGAGTGGAACAGTTAGTTAAGGTTAAAATGGAGCTTAATCTCGCTGAAGTTACGTACATTCAGCTGCACCACGTTAAAAACTGTTTTTGATCACGTTTAGAAGTTTAGCACAGGCAGAGAACTTCATTTCAAAGAACATCATGCAACACGAGGTCGAATTTAATAACACCAGAATGAAGATTCCCGTGCGACATGGTGGACGTGCGTATCCATGATTTGGCCCCGCGAACTAGGGAAGATTACATCAAACGAATCATGTCGCAATATGGAGAAGTAGAAACTATTACGAATGACACCTGGAGAAATTTTTTCACTGGCATTCCCAACGGCGATCGTATTGTGAGGATTCGAGTAACTAAACCAATATTTTCTTACATGACTATCGAATGCAAATCACCGAAGGAAACATATCCATATCTTGGGCAGACCCCAACATGCCAATTTTGTAACCATACAGCACACTACGGAAAAACATGCGCCGAAGCAACTAGTCACAACTCACCTACTACAGCCAACTCTAACAAGCAACCACCGACACCTTCAGATAAACCAAAAATAACGATCCAATTAACCAATAATGTAGGTACAACGACCGCGAGAACCGCTACCAAACCAACAACTAGCATCACCAATAAAGAAGCAAATACCGATGAAGACGGATTTACAACGGCATTTACGGATTGATGAAGCAAATACTGATGAAGACGGATTTGCAACATGGTTTTGGAAGCCTATATTATTCATATTATTTGTCTTTTTAACTCGACAAATTTATTTCTTTGATTTTATTCATTGTATTTCATTTATTCTTACCAATTTATTAAATTGTTAATTTTTCCTAGTTCATATATTTTATTCAATTTTTTTTTTATTTTATTAATTCGGTTTAGGCCCTCTCGCAGGTTGATGAGATTGACAATATTGTAATCATCATCAACCCACAATAGATTCAATAGAGTTATCTAAATATAAGGACCTTCGCTCTTTTTAGTTTCTATTTGCACCAAGTTGTGCTATTAGAAGTTAATTATTTCTCATGTTAATAATCCACCAATCATTATGAGTACTCAGGATTTGATTTATATAAGAAGCCCGCTTCAAGATGTTGATTACAATACGCCTCGATAGTGGTGTATCGAGGAGGCCGGGAGGGCTGATATGGGCCTTTTTTCTGTTCTATACCTTTCTTCTATTTACCCACTCATAACCAACAATCAACCAGTAGCAAATAGATAATTAAGAACGGATGTGCTATGTGTGGTGGTTGACTATTTAAGTATTAGTAGTCAAGACATATATTAGTATCTTGTACCTGTCTAATCTATTACGTCTCTCATATATTGTCTTTTATTTCTTCTTTTCGAGTTCTATACTGCTATTCTACGCCCTCCTTCAGCTGGGTCAGCAAAGATGGCGATAGTGAACGTCTTAACACACACACACATATTCTCAAACGCGGTCTCATGCGGGAATCTACAAAAAAGCCCTCGCGCACGCGATTACGAATCGGTCACGTCCGGAAGTCTGTTCATGATCCTAAAAGCCTGGGTCCATGCCTTCAACTGGACCAATTAAGAAAATACGCTCATACCTATTAGACAACACGTCTCATGGCGACATGACCGGGAACCCTATTCATTTAAGGGATCCCAATCTCTGCCAGAATTTTAACCGCACACCGGAAATTTGATATCAGACTCACGGTTCGCGCGACCATTCAGGAACACACGCAAATATGTTACAAAATCACGTCAGCGTACAAACGTTAGAGCTCCTCGCGATTTTCCAAGCAACCTACGCCCACGAACTCGCAAACATGATTACACCCCGGTGATAAGGTGAACGTCTCAGCACTCATAAACTTACCAACGCGATCTCAGGGGTCCACCTACAAATTCTCGAGCTCGCTCCATCATTAGTTGGCATCGTCCAGAAGCCTTTATTATCGGTACCAACAGTCTAGGTCCATATTAATTAATAAAAAAAATCAAATTAAAAATTAAGAAAAAATAACTCCCACACTCCACTAGAAAAAACGTTCCATGGCGACCTGGCCGGGAACTCTAGTGATATGGGGTAACTCACTCCCTGTCAGAATGTGATGCGTACATCGAAAACTAAATGAATGACGGTCCGCGAATATGTGAATGGCCGCAGGGTTTCAAAAGCGAATTTATACAAGCGAAGTCACATAAACGCGAGTACACACTACTAACACGTCGACATACGAAGGCTTAAGCCCTTCACGATCATCCACGCACACCTATACCCGCGATCGCGCATACTTGATGACACTTCGGTAATTATGTGAACGTTTTAGTACATACGAAGTTACAAACACTGACTCAAATACGAACCTGCAAACGCGCGAGATCATTAATTGGTCACGTCCGGAAATCTTCATTCGTCATTCTAGCAACTTAGGTCTATGGTTGTGGTACCGGTAATACCGGTACCGAAAATCCCGGGAATACCAACACATTTTTGGTTCCATAATACCGGTACTGAACAAAAGCCAGTACCGGTATTTTCGGCACTATACATTTTTTCATGACAAATAAGTTTACTCTGCAGGGGGATTTGTTTCAAAATATCGGTCTGCAAGACAACGTTTCATTATATTAATTTGCCTTCTAGATAAATCGTTGAGATAACACCTTTGTGTGGGAATGAGGTGGGGCCATCATCATCATAATTCTAGAAGTTAAAGTTTTATTAGCGACATTCTGATTGGTTTCCATTATTCACTGGGTGGCGCGTAATAAGACTATGGTCTAAGTCATGTCTGTATTCGGTTTGCTCTTAAACCTTTATCTATAATAGAACGAACAGCGAGTTAGTAGCTAACAGTTTTAGACTTGGTGAACTGCTTCAAATGGGGCGATTTGTAATTATTAGCGGTCGGAAAATTCAGCAAAACTCCATAGTTTACAGGAAAGCAAGGAGCCTTGATATGCAGTAGAGAATAGTAGGCAAACGACATAAAGGTCGAAACCAATTTTCAGAAAAGCAAAGGAGGAAATGCGATTAACCTGCTCGGATTTACTACCATTCTCGCTTTGATTTACTGTTGTTAATGGGGTTTCATACATTTACCATCTGTTCAAGTCGACGAAAGTCGCACCACTTAGCAGTTATTGATTTCAAAGTGGCCTAGATTTCGAAATAAAAGAAGGTGCCCTATACGAAAAATATCTTCTGTGAAATGAGTCTTGCCATTCCGAAGCACTTAAAAACAATAAACATGTTTTTTTATCAGCACAAATCAATCATCAATGTCTTTGCTTCATAATTTTATTATTTTTCTATAATTTATTCTGTTTATTCGAAGTGTTATTTGTGCAGGACTCGAAACTGTGTTTATCTTACATCTAGTTGCTTGCCATCTTCGTGTGAGTTCGGCAAACTAATGAATGATGCAACAGTGATATGTGTAAGAAATGTTTCATCTCACTGATAGGTGGATTAAATCGGTTTTTTTTTCAATTTCCGACTACTGCGTGTCGCCCTCACTCATCAAAATATTTTTATAATTACATAAAGATTGGGCCGCTCTTTTAATTTTATGCGTATAGACGGTACTGTAAAAAAGAGATGCTGCAATATTTCGGATTTAATCCTCGTTTATAATCAACACGCAGGTTATCATCGAGAATGTATTACTCTATACTAAAACTTTTCCACGTTCCGTGTAAAAGTCCCGCTGTTAATTCAATTCGCGAAAGTTCCTATGAAACCAAAAACCTGATCTAGAAAGTATTGTGTTATTACGCTCTAATCATCAAGCCATGCTCCCAGAAATTTTGATTCATTCACCTCACGCTGGCACTATGCATCACCAAAAATCTCAATGTTGTGGAAACCTAAATATGGAGTAGTAAATAAAAATTTTTATCGGTTGAATAACTCACAACACCAAGTGATCCTGGAAAGCGCTAACACGCTTTATTCATATTCTAAGACCAGCATCTGGTGATCTAAGGTATAAAACAATCGCGTTTTTTTCAAAGCACTTTATTATGGTATAGTTATGATGCATTATAGAGTTGATTAGGATGGATCCACATGGTGTCTCGGACTATGAACATTTGCTCTGGAAACCATTGAGTCTAGTTGCTTGACAGTTTTCGTCATGGCTGCTGCGAAGCAGCTGATAACGCTTTCAAATTTATTCCTGTACTTTATAGGGCTGATACTAGGGTTGTTGTACCGATAATACCGGTAACGAAAATCTCGGGAATACCGACCCATTTTTGGTACCATAATACCGGTACTGAACAAAAGCCAGTATCGGTATTTTCGGTACTATACAATTTTTCATGACAAATATGTTTACTCTGCAGGGGGATCTGTTTCAAAATATCGGTCTGCAAGATAACGTTTAATTATATTAATTTGCCTTCTAGATAAATCGTTGAGATAACACCTTTGTGTGGGAATGAGGTGGGGCCATCATCATAATAATTTTAGAAGTTAAAGTTTTATTAGCGACATTCTTATTGGTTTCCATTATTCACTAGGTGGCGCGTAATAAGATTTTGGTCTAAGTCATGTCTGTATTTGGTTTGCTCTTAAACCTTTATCTATAAAAGAACGAACAGCGAGTTAGTAGCTAACAGTTTTAGACTTGATGAACTGCTTCAAATGGGGCGATTTGTAATTATTAGCGATCGGAAAATTCAGTAAAACTCCATAGTTTACAGGAAAGCAAGGAACCTTGATATGCATTAGAGAATAGTAGGCAAACGACATAAAGGTCGAAACCAATTTTCAGAAAAGCAAGAGAGGAAATGCGATTAACCTGCTCGTATTTACTACCATTCTCGCTTTGATTTACTGTTGTTAATAGGGTTTCATCCATTTACCATCTGTTCAAGTCGACGAAAGTCGCACCACTTAGCAGTTATTGATTTCAAAGTGGCCTAGATTTTGAAATAATAGAAGGTGCCCTATACGAAAAATATCTTCTGTGAAATGAGTCTTGCCATTCCGAAGCAATTAAAAACAATAAACATGTTTTTTGATCAGCACAAATCAATCATCTGAGAATAAGATCATCAGATTGAGCATTCAATTTCAGTTTGAAGCTTTTTTCGATTTTTAAAAAAAAATTCGAGTACCGGTACTGAGGGCTTCAGTACCGTAGTACCGGTTCTCGCCAAAAAGGGTCGGTACTGCGAACCCTAGCTGCTACGATTGACAATTCATTGATGCATGAAATCACCAGATGGAAGAGTAATCGCATGAACAATCGCTAAAATCTATCATTTTTTAAATGTATACGTTATTGGCGTATGTAAGTGTGCTTCTCTCCATAATAGGATAATCAAATTTTGAATGGTGTGTAGTTTTGTACATATATGAGTTTTCTGAGGGATTAACTAAATTATAATTTTAATAATATAGAATGTTTCCTATGTAATATCCCAGAATATAATACTGTTAAACTTACCTTGCTTTTATGAATATGTTGATGCTGATACTCCGAGTCGAACTCTGGTTCACTGAAGTAACTCTGCAAATAACAAATATTATGTCATTACTTTGAGATTCATAAAAAGAATAGGGTTGTGTACAAGACACGACCATAGTTATATTGAAAATGCAGCATTTCTAACGAACATCATGCACATCATTTCAGATTGCTAGATAATCACTAATTTTCATATTATCTGAAGTAATTGCTGAGATTGATGTTTGTTTTAGCATCACCTATAAAAGATCGTTTAACCTGAAGCACAAACATCAATGTGGAAAAATGTACGGTAGATCGGAACAAAAAATGAATAAAATTATATAATGATTCAGCTGATTTTCTATTATGATGCATTACAAAATTAATGTTAACTATACAATGTAGATATAATATTCAAATGTTGTTATTCATTCGCTTTCATGCGCTCGGTCTATACAGAAGTGTTTTGTTTCCAGTCCGTGCAATGTTTAGTGACAAAGAATAGTGCTTATCTGCGTTCAAGGTTATCTCGCGCATTCTCCGCCTCTTTAAGATTTTGGACTATTTTCCTTTGGTGCGTGTGTTAACGTACACAGGACAATAGGCTCATGCATAAATGACTTCCTTGATAGTGGCTCATCTCAAGGCGAGATGGATGTTGACACAAAACCGACTCCCCGGCTTAAGGTATATCCAAGCTCGGCCACCGAGCCTTACGGGATCTTTTTCTGGGCCAAAGATAAAAATTGTTTGAATTTACTAAGGATTTCTCGAGCTCTGACGGAATGGTGTTCGCCCGCGACAGAAATATCGAAAATTCGCCCTGATAAGCTTCGGATCGTGGTAAATAGTTTGAATCAGGCAAACGGTACCTATTATTACCTATTAACTAATCTAAAGATGATGAACGAATCTATTAGACTATACGCTCTGCCGCAAGAGCTGAACGAGACCGTAGGGAGATTAAATGCAAACGAAGTAGAATTAGTTTGAATGCAAATGGATGTACCCGAGCTGCAGCGAAGACTCAACGAGGCTTTGCAGCAGGTTGAAGCCCGCGAAGAAGAGATAAGACAGTTTAATTTTCCCTCAAACGATCAGGAACTTGACCAACTGAGACAGCAGGCAGCTCAATTACAACAACAATTACAAGGCAATCCAAATTGTTTGAATTTACTAAGGATTTCTCGAGCTCTGACGGAATGGTGTTCGCCCGCGACAGAAATATCGAAAATTCGCCCTGATAAGCTTCGGATCGTGGTAAATAGTTTGAATCAGGCAAACGGTACCTATTATTACCTATTAACTAATCTAAAGATGATGAACGAATCTATTAGACTATACGCTCTGCCGCAAGAGCTGAACGAGACCGTAGGGAGATTAAATGCAAACGAAGTAGAATTAGTTTGAATGCAAATGGATGTACCCGAGCTGCAGCGAAGACTCAACGAGGCTTTGCAGCAGGTTGAAGCCCGCGAAGAAGAGATAAGACAGTTTAATTTTCCCTCAAACGATCAGGAACTTGACCAACTGAGACAGCAGGCAGCTCAATTACAACAACAATTACAAGGCAATCCACAAGGGACCGTAATCAATATTGACAATAAATTTTCTAGAAACAGAGTATCCGACTTGAAGAAGACAAAAATATGCAAAAATTTGTCATGCTCCTTTTGCGCATACTTCGTTATTTTGAATCCTCTCGTCGGCTTTCTTCTGGTTAAATATGACCCTCTTTGCCCACAATAAAGATGACAATAAATAAGCCAGTTTTAACAGGTATGAAAGACAAGCACCGTCGAGCTATATCTACCCGCATTTTCGATTTTCTCGATCTTTCTTTCTCTCTATACGCTTGATTCCAATTGCATATCAAAGAGTTACAGTATAACACGTTTGGATAGGGGAGCCCGGGGCTATTCGGACCTACTTAAGCAAATCGCCCTTTAAGGTGGATAGATGTGAAAAAAGTTGCCGGTCAAAAATCCTAATTGTTAGTTTGAAACCTCAGCTACATTTTTGTGCCATTAAAGGTACATTTGTACCACTCAATGGTAGCGCTAAGCGAAGATTTGCAAACCTCTACGTTTTTCCATCCTTTTACAATGTAGGGGTAATTCGGACCTCCCTACGGGGCAATTCAGACCGTCTTTTTTCTTTTTTTTTTACAATAGAATAATGTAAATGAATTTCAAGGCGTGATTTGTATTTTCAGTTGGTTTTTGTTTATTATTTATATTTGTAACGAGTTAACAGTATGTATCAATTGTTTATAGATATTTATGCAAAAATTCTAAGACAAACTTTTTAATAATGCGCGCTTTCTGTAATACAGGTCACACTCGATTACCCGGGGCTTCGATTTTCCGAGGTAAATGATTCGATTACTCGTATACTGGAATAAAAAGTATGTAAACTGGGCTGTCGGCTGTTTCTTACCTCCAGTTTAATTTACGTGGTGGTGTCGCAAATTCTCCCACTCATGTTTGTCACCAACGAAGAACTACTGAAGTGTACGTAGATGATGGGTTCTCGGCGGCCTCAGCGAGAAGTACTGCTGGCGTCTTCTTTACATAGCCTAACATCCAAGCTACCCAAGAATTGAAATCGCCTCCAGTGACTGCCGGATCTCTTATCAGAATCTTGTTAACCAGTTCTCTACCAACTGTTTTCTACCGCATATAGGGTTCCAAAACTATTTTTTTATAGAACTGTTGGCATCATGAAACACGAAAAAGCTGGTTTTATAAAGATAGGTGCTTCTTTCGCAGTGTTAGAAGCTGCTCAATATTTGCCTTCCGATCAAGTCCAATTTCATGAAAAAGGTAGTTGAAGGCAGTCTAAATTAGGAAGTTCTATCCATTTCCAATAATATTTACATATATTACGCTACGAAAATGTTCCGAAATTTCACTTTTACCGTTAACAGAAATTATCCCTGGCAGCACTGCTTCAGCGGAACCCAATCAGATTAATTGTAATAACTTCTGTTCTACTCATAATATTTATAACTAAACTTGTTGAGACAGATGTCTTCCGTTTAATTCCACTATCGATATAATAATGAAAAACTTTTGCTTTTCACTATAAATCAGATACTAGTATTTCACCTATTACATATAGTCATCTTCAGTGTTCAATATCAGTCTGACTGGGTCATTAAATGAGAAAAAAAATCTTGTTTTATTACATACATCGATAAAGCTGATTTTCGTGATTGCAACAATGTTTTTTTCTAACTCAGGAAACGTGAAAATAAAATTTAAATTTAAAATAAAAAAAATATGTTGACAGTCTGGATTTGACCCTATCAGAACATCGAATTTCACGACAAATGACGCCCTGTCAGAAAAAATGATTATATTCTTTTTCGGTTTTCTCGCAGGGTTATTTTTATTTGACATAAACACCATCCAATGCTTATAGTTTTTTTTCATTTTGGGCGTTGTCTTGATAGGCCAGATGAAAACAATTGCAGTTTTCCTATGTATGGTTGCCAAGTTTACATAAAATTTAAAAAATCGTTTTTACGTATTATAACGAATTATTTTTTGAAATAATGTTATATTATGTATATTGGACCTAAAATTTATCGAATGGAACGGAAAACTATATATAGCTTAATGACCCAATTAAACGGAAGACATCTGTCTCAACAAGTTTAATTGTGACATTCCACTAAGTCGCTCAAAAAGTTTTGAATTTTGTAAGAAATTATATTTATAACTGTTAGTGCTCGAATGGAAAATATTAGTCCCAATGATTAGCCTTACTTGTCGTTATAAACATACGTTGTCTAAAGTTATAATCGCTTAAAAACGTGGTTATTTAACAACAACATTGGTATGAATGGGTTAAAGATGCCATTGGAATTTTGAGCAGCAATCAATTGTTGAAGGGTGTGTGGCGTGTAATTTCCGCATAAGATAGTGTAGTAGCAACCTAACTGTTAAGCTGCATGAACACTGTTTGGCGTCGACATAACTGAGTCGACACTCACAGCGACTTCCGCCGAGAAAGAAGCAAACCGCCATTATTCGCGGCTTTTGGATTCTTAACGCTGAAGAGGTAAGACGTGCAATCGAAGTCGCTGCTGATCGTCGCACTGGTTGATTTCCTTATGGCATAGAAAACCACATTGGCGATCCTGCCAATCTTTCAACATTATTTCTATATCAAAATACCTGGCTTAGATTATAAAAGCAAAAGAAATCAACCAGAAGCTCAAATTGAACCCCCAATTCCCTGAATTTGAGGCAATAAATTAGTAAGTTAAAATCGGTTAGTGGCTTGGTAAAGAAATACGTTGGTGTTCTAATTCAGGTAAGCAATTACACAGCCAAAGTTATTCACGTCAAAGTGGAAAACGGAAAATGTACTTGTATTCAGTGGCACAGTAAGAACATAGTGTTCCGGCGGAACGGGACGTCCGCAAAACAAAATGGCTGTTTAATATGAGTGGCACAGTAAGACCACAATGCCTAGTGAAATGGAACGTTCAAAAAAATAAATAAAAGTACTCTTTGTATGTAATCAAAGTGGTGTAAGACCACAGTGCTCCGGCGGAACGGGACGTCCGCAAAACAAAATGGTTTTTAACCCAAGTGGCACAGTAAGACCACAGCGCTCAACAAAACGAGTCGTCCATAAAATGTACTTGTATGTAATCACAGTGGCACAGTAAGACCACAGTGTTCCGGCGGAACGTGACGTCCGCCAAACAAAATGGCCATTCAATCCAAGTGGCACAGTAAGACCACAATGCCCAGCAAAACGAGTCATGCAAAAATGTAGAGTGGCACAGTAAGACCACACTGCACTAGTGGAACGGGACATCCGCGGAAATTTACTTAAAATACTTTGACAGTTTTCAATGGAATTGAATGGAATCGAACAGAACGTATTTCTTTGACCCCTGCAAAAATATTTTTTTTTTAGTTGACAGATCTTTTATGTTAATAATGGTAGTTTATAAATACCACCCGATTGAATTGCGAATATTGTTTTACATGTTCCGAATATATCCCATATTTCAGATTGCGACTAAGTTAAAAAAATGGCAAATAACGGAAAATACGTTCGAGCACCTGCGTGTGAGGACAGTAATGAAGAATGTACTCAGGAAGTTACGAGTGACCAGCTCCCTGACGATGTTTCTGAAGCGGAAAACAGTTTTTCGTGCAATGAGGTTGGCGACAGTAGCCACCAACGGGAGCAGGATGAGTCCACCAGCGGTGTCAACTCGGTTAATGAACTACTGAGTTCTTGCCAAGCGACCAGTAGCAATAGCAGCGAAGCCCCCGTCGACACTGTAAGCAGCCCTAAACCGATCAGCACCGATGACCGTCTTCAGAGAATGGAAAATGTACTGGCTGATATTACGAAAGCAATGAATTTCTTTCAAACCTCGACCTCGACCAAGGACATCGATCAGAGTTGGGGCGCTCCAACCGCCTTCACCCACACCTCCGACGCCGTCGCGCCAAGCATCCGCTGGGATAATATTAAACCTTTCCCAAATGGTGTGGCAGCTAACAAAATGTGGGAGGCGTGGAACCGTTATATTGAGAATTTCGAGATTGCTGCTACTCTCAATAACGCTAACGACCCAGTCCGAAGGTCACAACTCCTATTCTTATCGGTTGGCGAAGAATTACAAGAGATCATCAGAGCAGCGAACTTAAAACCAAGTCTAACCGATGCAAATTGTTACAATACCTTCGTAAACAACATCAAGAACTATCTTCAGTCGATGACTGATTCAGCAGCCGAGCACGAAGCATTCTCAAACATGAGGCAGGAAAAGTCTGAGTCGGCAATTGCTTTTCATGCTCGTCTAATGGGCAAAGTCCGCTTGTGCGAGTATAGCCCAGCAGATCAAGAAAGATTCGTTCGAGCACAGCTCTTGAAAGGCCTGAGGAACAAGGAGTTAGTGAAAGCCGCTCGTACATACGGGTACGTAACGAAATACATCGTACAGGCTGCGACTCGTGACGAAGCATACCAAGCCGAAGTAGCGATCACGGATTCGACAGAAGTGTGTACAGTATACCGTGGCCGCCAACAATCGCAAGATCAACGCGACAATAAGAAACGGACATGGACCAATAATCGGTATAATCGAAAACCAGCTAAGCGACCCTACGATGATGAACAAAACTATCGACGTGACCTGAAGGATCGTGGTCGTCGAAACCGCTGCGCAAGATGCAATCGATTCCCCCACGTGAACTATCCTTGCCCGGCGTTGAAACGAAAGTGTAACTCGTGTCAAGAGTTTGGACACTACGCAGTCGCGTGTCGTAAAACAATTATACGGCAACTTGGAACGACGAAGGATGAGCCTTCTAAGAGAGAAAATGAATTAGACGATAATCAGGTATAACAAGATTTTATTTTGTTTGCTGTAATATTTTTGTTCGAAATACATCTCGTAAACATATTTTTATTTTGCATTTCACACAAAAATTTCCGTCTCTCCCATTGTAGACTGTGTGCACACTCTCTCTAGCAGACGTACTGGTCAACTGCCAGTTAGGATCATCTAGCCCTATCCAGTTCCTGGTCGATTCGGGCGCAGATGTCAACGTCATCGGTGGGGAGGACTGGATCCGTCTGAAAAAAGAGTTAAAATCAGGTATTGCGAAGCTCAAGATTCTTGATAACACTAACTTAAAAGGTTTGCATGCATACGGCTCACCATCACCCATGATTGTGGAATGCCTAGTGGAAGCGGAAGTTATAGTGCCAGGGTGCAAATCACTAGATAGCGCGATCTTCCATGTTGTTCCAAGAGGGCTGAGATCGCTCCTCGGTCGATCCACGGCGAGCGACATGGGACTACTACAAGTAGGGCTAAATCTTAATAATATGGAAATTCCTCTGAAGGCGGAGAAATTCCCAAAAATGCCGAAAGTCAAAGTGAAATTCAGTGTTAATAATACAGTACCTCTAGTCAAGAACGCTTACTATAACGTGCCTGCGGCCTATCGTGAAGCTGCAAGAGCGAGATTAGAAGAAATGGAAAAGCGTGGAATTATCGAAAAGGTTACATCGGCGCCCAGCTGGATAAGCGGAATGTCCGCAGTTGCAAAAGGCAAAGATGATTTCCGTTTGGTAGTCAATATGAGGGCTCCAAACAAGGCTATCAACCGCGAATATTTCCGCTTGCCCCTATTGGAAGAAATGAAAGTGAAGCTCCACGGTTCCAAATTTTTCACAAAACTAGACTTGAGCAACGCTTTCTATCACCTCGAACTTAGCAACGAGTCGCGAGACCTTACAACTTTCCTCACCGAAAGTGGCATGTACCGCTTTACAAGGCTAATGTTCGGGGTGAATTGTGCACCTGAAATTTTTCAGCGAGAGATGACACGAATTCTTAAGGATGTCGAAAATGTTATCATCTATATCGATGACATTCTTATCTTTGCAAAAAGCCTGCAAGAGCTACACAAAACTGTGAACCAAGTTTTACACATACTACGAGCCAACAACCTAACATTGAATCCAAGTAAGTGCGAGTATGATAAAACGCAGCTAAAATTTCTCGGCCACCAGCTTGACGAAGAAGGATTTCATGTGGATGAAGAGAAAATAAGAAGCATCCGACAGTTCCGAGAACCTACAACCATTTCTGAGCTGCGAAGTTTTCTAGGTTTGGCTTCTTTCATAAGCGCACATGTAAAGAACTTCGCTGAGATCACCAGCCCCCTGTGGGCCATCACCACCACTAAATCATGGACATGGGGGTGTGAACAAAGTCGAGCATTTCAAACCATCAAAGAGCAAATTCTACAAAACTGTGTCACACTCGGATTTTTTTTCTGAGAGTGATAGAACAATTTTATACACCGATGCTTCCCCTATCGCACTGGGTGCAGTTTTAGTTCAAGAGGAGGAAACTGGATCATCGAGAATAATAAGCTTCGCATCAAAATCGTTAACCACCACAGAAAAGAAGTACGCCCAAAACCAAAGGGAGGCTCTCGCTGCGGTATGGGCAGTAGAACACTTTTCGTATTTCCTATTGGGGAGAAAATTTACTCTACGGACGGATGCACAAGGAGTATCATTCATACTGAACCGTTCCCGGGAAGAATCCAAGAGAGCCTTAACTCGAGCTGACGGTTGGGCGCTAAGACTGAGTCCTTATAGTTATGAAGTAGAGTATATACGAGGAATAGAAAACATCGCTGATCCACCTTCACGACTATACAGCGGTGAGGATACGGCATTTGACGATAATTCAAGCCCTTGGGAAATAGCTTTCCTTGAAGCGAACGCGGTTGGGTTCCTGACAGACGACGAGATAAAAGCAGCCACATCCGATGACACTATTTTGCAAGAAGTAATTTGCTCTCTGAACTCGGGGAAATGGCCAGTGCATTTGAGGCAATATCAGCTCGTAGCCCATGATTTGACCACTCGAGACGGAATGTTAGTGAAAACTGGCTGTGTTGTCATTCCTACTACACTACGAAATAAAACAATGAAGCTGGCTCACGATGGCCATCCTTCAGCAGCTAAACTCAAGAGTATCTTGAGACAACGTGTTTGGTGGCCTGGAATGTCAACCGAGGCCCAGAAGTGGGTCGAATCGTGTGAAACATGGCAAGTTAATGGGAAACCTGAAAAGGCTACCCCAATGCAACGCATTTTTGCACCAAAGACCGTTTGGGAAACAATAGCGCTGGACTTCAACGGTCCATACGTTAAGTTTGGAGGCATTTCCATACTAGTTATTGTAGACTATAGATCGCGGTACCTTATCGCTCGATCCGTCAAATCTACGAGTTTTGAATATACGCGGAAAATTCTGGAAGAGATTTTCGAAAGAGAGGGCCTACCTAGAACTATAAAAACGGATAACGGACCTCCTTTCAACGGAGAAGAATATAAAAAATACTGTGCAGATCGTGGGATAACTACTGTCTTTTCGACCCCTCTATTCCCTCAACAAAACGGACTTGTTGAGGGTTATATGAAGGTTATCAACAAAGCAATGATCAGCGCAACGATCAACAAAACGAATTATATCGTAGAGTTGCGCGAAGCAATACATGCGCATAATGCAGCAGCGCATAGCGTGACAAAACTACCTCCAGAGGAGGTGATGAATGGCCGGAAGATTAAGCGTAAACTCCCCCTACTAGAATACAATGAGGTATCTGTCAATGAAGAACTCCTCAATAAGCGGGACCGAGAAGCAAAGTTAGCCGGTAAGAAACGAGAAGACGAACGCCGTTGTGCGCGCCAGTGTCGAGTTAAACCTGGAGATAAGGTGATTGTGGAGCGTCAAACTCGAGGAAAGGGGGAATCGCGGTTCTCCCCAATCCAATATACAGTTACGGATGAAAATAATGGGAGTCTAACGCTTAGTGACGGAAGTGGTCATTTGATGAAACGTCACGTTACTCAAACTAAGAAAGTCTTTGAGTGGCGAAAAGAAAAATCACCAGTTGCTGAGAGGCGCGATGACCATGCTTCGAATTCGACTGATGTTTCTCAACGGAAGACTCGCGAAAAGAAAACCCCCATGTATCTGAATGATTATGTGCAACCTGTAGCAATTAACTGAATTCGAAATGAAGCCAGCAATAAAATTTCACAAGCGCAATATTCTTTTAAATCCCTGGAACATTTTTTTCGAACTCCTTTTAGAACTTACAGTACTAAAATGAGAAAATAAAAAAGTTCAACATCAAACGAAAATCATTACCTAATGCAGTACATCACTTGTACGCTTATCCTTAGCTCTGCTTCCAATTTGTTTTCAAAGCAAGGTTATCATTACATCGGCACTTGCTACCTTTTTTGAATGGAATGTCTCCCCAGGTACTTCCAACTAATAACTCGATTGTTCGTCAGCATCTACATTTACCATTCCACTCTTGAGCACCAATCAAGGTCGGTAGCTAAAACAATTACCGCCAACGGCGACACATATCATTTTTTAATTAAATTAAATGCATGATTCTTAAGCTACAATTTGATAACGACACACAAAATGATTTGTCATCTCATTTTTGTTTTGCTTGCCACCTTCGCTTGTGGAGTAATCCATGTGCATTTGTATTAGTGCGAGATTGAGGATAAACCGGGTGAAATTCTTGACAAATTTGACTAAATCAGAGGGAAAATCTTACTCACACACTTTTATTTCGTATACGTATACGTGTTCTAGAAATCAAATAAGCACATAACTTACTGGGCTCACAGTTGATATAGCCCCAGTTTACAAACTGTGGTGCGACTGATAGGGTTGTGTTGTAATAATGTGTCGGAGTTTAGCGTGCACCTAGGATAATACGAAAAGTGGAAACATTTATTCATGTATAAAGTAGGTTGTCATTATACTCCATAGAACCGAATGATTCGAAAAGCAAAACGAACTCTATAATTAAGATTTTTGATTGCCTTTTCATAACCACAGATGCAAAGTCAAGTCAAAGGATCTTGGTTTGTTCTGATCACGGAATATTTCAATGCCTTTTTTTTTCAACGTGTATAGAAATGCTTATATAAAGATTTGTTTATTTCGATTATAGAGGTTTTAACCTTAAGGTAATTCGCCTCTTCGGGTTAGAAAAATCTCTTATGGAAATTTTCTAACCCTATGTGCGGGGTCGGGACTCGAACCCAAGTGTGCTGCGTACAAGGCAATCAATTTACCAATGCGCTGCGCCCACCCCACATTTATATAAAGTGATTGTAGTATACTATAAACTAAACGTATCTATAAGGATGAAGATGTAAAGGTGGCGCCAATAAAACGTATTTGTGGAATAGTAAAGTTTTCGTTTTTTTGCACCCCCTGGACTTTTTTTTAAAGAAGAGGGGAGATGTGTGGCGTGTAATTTCCGCATAAGATAGTGTAGTAGCAACCTAACTGTTAAGCTGCATGAACACTGTTTGGCGTCGACATAACTGAGTCGACACTCACAGCGACTTCCGCCGAGAAAGAAGCAAACCGCCATTATTCGCGGCTTTTGGATTCTTAACGCTGAAGAGGTAAGACGTGCAATCGAAGTCGCTGCTGATCGTCGCACTGGTTGATTTCCTTATGGCATAGAAAACCACAAAGGGGAGAATGGAAGACAACAATATTGTGTCAAAGTCCACTGGAACTCAGAGCAGGATATTCATTAAAATTTTACACCGGATTTCATTGAAAATATGAACATGATTCTATCAGCATCTTGAAAAAATCATAACCTTCAGCAGAATGGTATTTTGAGCAGGATTCCGCCAGACCTTTGAGAAGCTTTGCTATAGAATCCTGAATCAAAATTCAGAGTAAAAACCATAGAAATACGAATAAGGATTCAATCGAAATTTTGAAATAGATTCCATAGGAATGATAAGAAAACTTCGATCAGAATCCTAGAAAGTATCCAAACAGAATCCTGAAAAGCATGTCACCATTATCCCAGGAGAGCGCCAGAAACCGACCAGTAACCGATACGTGTATTAAGAGAAAAATGTGCTTTTAGTTTAAAACTAAAAAGTTGCACAATTGGCAACACTGCCGTAAAATCGTTTTTACCATTTATTTTTGTTAACGACCTATTGAGTCAATTTGTCATCTGTTGTTACGGCATTAATTTAGCAAGGGACTGGTAGGTGAAGTATATTTTTCAATATTACTCTTAATACTTAAAAATATAGTTTACCTTCCAGTCCCTTGCAAATTAAATGCCGTAACAACAACTGCCGTAAAAACTAGCATTTTTTCCAGATTCTTGAATAAATTCGTCAAAAATCATCTCTCTGATTGATTCTAGTGTAAACAGTACCAGAGATACAATCCGAAGTACAACTATTTTTTAAAACAATTTGTTGAAATTAGGAGTGTTCCCATGGACCGAGGGTGGTTAAAAATGACTCAATAATTTTGGATACTATATATTGGCTCTAGATGAACATTTTTTTTCAAAACTGGTTCCAATCCGTGAAGGTCGATTCCAAGTTTTTTTTGGCCACTTTGCGCGGAATAACCCATATATAAGCAATTTTTTAGGTAGGCCAAAATTTGTGAGGAGGTTTACCCTAGACCCCAAAAAAAAATGTTCACTGCAATGATCGAATTAATACTATAATTAGACATTCTAGTTGAAATTTGAATTTTTTACTAGACACCCGGATAATCGGATCATTTTCCTTGGATAATCGAATCACGGATAATCGAATCTCCGGATAATCGAATCCCCGGATAATCGAGTCTGACCTGTATACTGATTCTTGTTTTGAGAATGGCAAAACAACGAAACACGTTGTATCTCCTTTCTACAAAGAATAAACTTCAGCTCTCAAAACTAATGTTTCAGAATAGCGGTTCCACAAATATGTATGTAATCAAGGGGGTCCGAATTACCCCTACTGTCTTCATAGTCCCGAGTTCCCCTAAATTGGATCGATTCGAATCGAATATTCAGACCAAAGTTTTTTTGCGAATTAGAAACAGATCTGCAATAATTATTCTGATTCTTTCCTTTTTGCATATAGCTATGAGAATAAATAACATATCTTCACGAATTATTGCCTATATAACTATCGTATCACACATCAGAGAAAGTTAATAATGAAAGAAAATTATTTTTTTTCTAGGGGATAAATCCAAATAAATGATAATTGAATATGAATCGTAAAATGCAGTATTTTATGGCCTAGAAATTTTGCTTACAACAATAAAATAAGAATTAATATCAATAAACAAAAACAGCAGCTTGACTGGAAGTGTTGTTGCTATTAAAATCACATTACCTCGCTATTCGATATGAACAAAAAATAATGTCTATAGCACGCTGAAAACGGTAACGTCAGTGCTATCAGCTGAACTGCGCACCATGAATGATGAAATAAGCCAGTTTAATCAACTGTCTCTGGACACAGCGGCTAGTGTTACTATGACGTCAAACCCGACGCTGGGGATTGATATTCTTGACGAGCTTAAGTCACTGTCAGCGAACATATCCACCAGCCAAAACATCACAAATTCTACGCTAACTATTGATATCCTCGACAAACCTAAGGCGCTTTCATCAAACAACGGCTAGTCAAAACGCTACATCATCGCTTGGTACATGCCCCAGTTTGGAAGCCGACAAAAATATCGATAACTCAGGTTGGCGCTTTTTGGGTACGAGGAAGGTATGGAAAGCAGACTGGAGCGATTAAGATGCACGCAAATTAAGAAACTTGAACCAGAAAAAAAACAGGCCGAAAAGGCTAGAAGACGTAAAAAAAGATTGAGACGAAATAATAATAATAACGTTATTGAAAGAATCAAAAGCACTACAAATTTTCTTCCACCTGATCAAGAACAACTCGCAGCGGCGCGCCACTCACGACTGTCCGTTAATAGTGACCATACGAGTAATGCCAATCCCAGAATCACATTTATAAATAAAAAAAAAACCGTACGAGTAGTCACTACAACAATAGTTTCCTGCCACTGGATAGAGTTCATCTTGTGGCACCAAACGATCATTTCTCAGGATTCCCCACGAACTACAGGACAACAATTCAGTTTCAAAGCCAACCAACATTGAATCCCTATCCAGTGGATTAAATCCGAGGTAAATTCCTCGGACGACGCAAATGCAAATTTACTAGAATTCGTCAACTACTCATTGATTGCAATGGAGAATGGAAACTACATTAAAGCTCTTTACACAGACTTTAGCAAGGCATTTGATCGCATCGACATACCCTTGCTATTATTCAGACTTGAAAAATTAGGAATTGAACCAGGTCTTCTCAAATGGCTCGAATCATATTTAACTAACCGTCAACAAAGAGTTAGATTCAAAGGGAAGACATCGAATCCTATTCAAGTCACGTCAGGGGTTCCTCAAGGCTCCCATCGAGGCCCTCTTTTGTTCATTTTATTCGTAAACGACATTTCATTCATTTTCAAAACATAAAAGTTCTTATCTATGCCAACGACACGAAGTTCTTTTTAGAAATTAGGGACGAACAAGACATTAAGATATTACAGGAAGAAATACATATGTTTTATCTTTGGTGTACCAAAAGCCTTCTAAACGTAAAAAATGTAATGCAATAATTTTTAGCACGAAACGAAATACACCTGACATTTCAATCACTCTAGGAAACAAACGTAAAAAATGTAATGCAATAACTTTTAGCACGAAACGAAATACACCTGACATTTCAATCACTCTAGGAAACAAAGTGGTACAAAAGTGCGAAAGAGTTAAAGTTTTAGGAAACATTCTAGATTCCAAATTAACATTCACTGATCATCATCACAATCATCAATAGAGCAAATAACATGCTTGGATCTAGGGTGATGTGCCTATTATGGTAGTAGAGCCTATTGTGACCCTATTTCGTACCCCTTGGTTTCGAACCAAGCATATGAGGTAATGACAATATCGATTTGGCTAAAACAGGTGTGCAAAAAAAGCTCAAGTTATATTCTTTATTTGTTGTGCACATACGTATTCAGAACTATCCTCTAAATCCAACTTTTAATTAAAACAAAATCACCTTATTGAAATATCTGCTGATCCGCCTCACTCGCGTAGTGAACCGAAACAGGACGCAACGGCGCTTAGCAAAATAAACACTTTCGAGCCAGCATTTACCGCCTCATATCTCGTTATTCCGGCACAAATATATTAAATATTGCGCTGATACATACCTTTATTTTAGCTGGAGGACCTTTTTACGATTATTTCACTTTAAAAGCACTCGTCAAACACTAGAATAGGCCTAGTGTTATAATAGGATAAAACTAAATACGGGGGTTCCTATTATTGGCATGTTTTGCTGATACACTACTACAATCAAAACCAACTTTTTGCATCCATTATACAGAAAAGAATCACCAGTGCGGCCAAACCAAAACATGAACTTGTAAATATAATGTAATGCAATTTCAGGTATAAGCAATCATTTATTTCAAGTTATTCAACTAATTGTTGATTGCAGATATTTTATTTTCATCTGCACATACGATTTAGATCGGGAGGAAGTAATGTGTGATGTGAAACTTTATATTCCAGTTGTTAACTTTCGCATGGTTATTTCCTGCATGCGCAGTTCTGGGCGCTCTTCTACTAACAGCCGATGAGTTTCTTTCGTGTGCGTGATGTTTACGTTTGTTTTGATCGGCTGAAAAAAGCAGAATAATTCGTTTTACAAATCACGCGTTGGCGTCCATGATCTGGATACCTAGTTAGAATCGACGCAAATGAAATATGAGGCATTGCGTTTCAACTAGATTGTTTTTCGATGAGGTGGAAATCGGCACACCCATGAGGCGATAATTGGAACGTTCAGGTGGGAATAGATGCACAGAATAGAACATTTATTTTCATTTATGCTGAAAATTGAGACAATTCTGCCAAATAAGCATTATACAGATGTTTAAGAAACAGTACACTGATACTTTATTCTGAAAAAGGTTATAGGTAATATGGCTTCTTTTTAAGTTGTTCAAAAAATAGTGCAACCCTCTCCATAATGGTGCCAAAATCGGCTCATCACCCTATAAAGCGTTTTTATATTTTAGGTGTATACTATATTTTATCGTTGTAGCAAAACGGTCTACTCTTTTTTGACGACAATAAATAAATAAATAAATAAATAAATTAATTAATTAATTAATTAATTAATTAATTAATTAATTAATTAATTAATTAATTAATTAATTAATTAATTAATTAATTAATTAATTAATTAATTAATTAATTAATTAATTAATTAATTAATCAATTAATTAAATAATTAATTAATTAATTAAATAGATATATGTTTCTGTCAGTTGTTGTAATGATTAATTGATCATAAGTTTGTTTAAATGGAAATAACGTATAAATGGCACAAATAATAACAGGGTGTTCGTAAAACTATATTGCTAGGATGCTTAAAACTTTCATTTCTGTACTGTACTCATTATTTTATTCATATAATCGTAGAAATTTTGTAAACAAATAAAATCGTTCCAATATGCATTGATGCATTGCAGAAATATATCTATATTCTCTCATACCGGCTTGAACCTTCGTACGAACCGGTCACATATCAGCGTAATTAAATGCATTTATTTCTATCAAAATAGAAATTCATAATGTATTTTGCGTTGCGTGCAATGTTTTTGCGTTGCGTGCAATGTTGTTTGCGTTGCGTGTAAGACGTCAAAACCCTACAGAAAAACTAGCCCTACATTTAACAAAACGTCGAACAAAGTGGATCAGCGTAGGACGTTTGTTAAACAAACTTTTCTGCGAGGTAGTGGAAAGCTGATGCAACAATGAAATTTAAATGCATTTTTTTCAATTTGATGCAAATTTATTAAACATTCTTAGAGTGATCTGTCCCTAGATTCTACATCTCTCCGGCTATATCCTAGAACGTTGCACTGGGGTAAAAATGTACCACACGCCTCCTTTGGAGCCGTGTGAAAACGAGAATTCGGCATTTACCGACCTGGGACCCTAACCATAATTCAATTTAGAGTTTCTAGTAAGAGTAGAAAAAGGTGGTATAGCCAGTTTACTTATAACCTTTGTGGAAGCAGGTGTCCAAGTTGGCGAGGGGTACATTTGTACCCCAGTGTACGGTTGCCGTTAGTGCTTCGTCAGGTTTCGAGCTGTCAGTGGAAATGATTCGTGACAATACCAGTTTAAATGCTGGTTGTTTTACTACGCAAGCAACAATTAGCATTATATAATCGCTTTTAATCATTTATTTAATTTACTATTGAAGCGGAACAAAAAATCGTTCTCATTTTTGCTGATTTTTATTGTTTGTTTATTTTTTATAGTTTTTCAAAGCAATTATTCGCAAGTATAATTTGCGCACAATAACTGCTGTAACAGTAACGTTGCGTGTTACCAATGTATTACTGGTTACAAATATTTTTTCATTCCAATTTCCACCCCATTTCGTGGTATTTTCCAAAACACGATTTTTAAACTTGCATTCATCAAAATAATTGCACTTTTTCAAAAATGATCGAAATTCCATTTCATACCGTTTCAAGACCATTCTTTCAACTTTTAGAATCATTTGGAGAGATGTAGAATAAATTTTTAAACCGGACTAAAATATTTGGTAAGCTTTAACCAAACGATGCTGTCTTTTATATGGCTGTGCTCTGATCTGCGATACACGACAATGTTAAAAAACAACAAATTCAAGTTAAAGAAAATGAGTAAATTAGACAACATGGTGAATTGTTTTTCATTCCGATATTTTCTTGCAGTAAAATAGCTTTTCTTCGTTATATGTCTTGTTAGCGTGTGAGAAAATTTTTGTCAACTTGTAGCCGATAGGTTTCTGAACTTAGAACTTTAACGTGTTGGATAGTTGATAGTTGGCCGATTACTTACAGCATTTTGTAATGATATAATATTCAATGCACAAAAGAAAATAAATTAGTATACATGTTTTCATTCAGTTTGAATACGCGCTCGTCGAGTTGAACCATCGGTTGTAACTGGTGCCATGAAAGTTATTTTAAACTATGATTAAAAATTGGTTCAAATATTTCAATTTGAACTCAAAACGAACTGTGAATATTATTCTAATTGAACATGATACCTGTAGACGTGGGGAAGAATACTTATATTCGTTTCAAGTGAATTTTCACAAGTTTGGAATAAATATCAATAATAAATAAAGGTTAGATCACACTCTGCGAATTAAAATTGTACACTTTTTCCAGCGAGGCCTAAATAAAAAGGTAACAAAGGTCAAACAAAAAATTAAACTTTGACAGAATGATCATTTTAAATTCATAAGTGTTATATTTCATATTTTTGCTTGCACTGTGACAGACAGAGAATATAGTTTTTTTTTTACATTATTTTCTATTTGATTATATTGTTTTGTTTGCATTACATTTCTAATTTAGTATATTGGGTGTTCAGCCACAAGTGGTGACTTTTCATCCCTATTGTTTACATCATTCAGTTGATTATTATTAAGTTTCAATATGCTTTCGCAGTTAAGTTTTTTTTCAGTAGGATGTTTAATACCTACTTGTCTTCTGAATAAGGAGCTAAACAAATCTTATAAACTAACTTATAAACTATAAAGAGAGCTAATCGTTGCAATTGAAGATTGCAACGATTTTTTCGGAAGTTGCTTATAATACTGTTCGTCATAATTTCTAATGTTCCTATGTTTGCGAGTCTGTGTAACTCATTTGTGCTAAACCAGGGAGGACGCTTCAAAATCATTTTCAGAATTTTATTCTGAATTCTTTGAAGCGTTTTCTTCCTAGTAGCACAACAACTTGCCCAGATTGACACTGCATATAGCATTGCCTGTCTAAATATTTGTTTATAAATTAATAGTTTGTTCTTTGGGCAGAGCCTAGAATTCCTGTTTATAACAGGGTATAAACATTTTATATATTTGTTGCATTTTGTTTGGATTCCTTCAATGTGATCCTTAAAAGTAAGTTTTTTTTTTATCGTAAATCAAACCCAAGTATTAAACTTTATCTGACCACGTTAAATTCAAACCATTAAATTTAATAATATGGTTATTATTTGGTTTAAGAGAAGAAGCTCTTGGCTTATGCGGAAACACAATCAATTGTGTTTTTGCCGCATTAGTGGAAATTTTTCATTTTTTCAGGTAATCATTGAAAATATTTAAGTTTCGTTACAGTCGACTGCAGATAATACGATGACTCCTCCCAGTGGCTGAGATGCTAGTATCATCACAGAAAAGTGTCTTTTTATAGCCAGTAGATTTGGAAGATCAGAGGTAAAAATATTGTAAAGTATTGGTGCGACGCTTGATCTTTGAGGGACGCCTGCTTTAATGGGTAGCTTATTAGATTTACAATTCTGACAAGAAACCTGTAGGGTACGGTTAGTAAGATAATTTTTAATTATCTTTATTATGTAAATTGGAAAATTTAAATCCCACATTTTGGCAATTAAACCTTTGTGCCAAACACTGTCGAAAGCTTTTTCGATGTATAGAAGAGCGACTCCAGTGGAATAGACCTCTGAGATATTTGCCTTTATCATGCTAGTTACTCTCACAAGTTGATGAGTAGCTGAATGTCCAATACGAAATCCAAACTGCTCAGGAAGAAAAATAGAATTCTCATTGATATGTGACATCATTCTAGTTAGGATGATTTTTTCAAATAATTTACTAATAGAAGAGAGCAAACTAATTGGTCGATAGCTAGATGCTTCTGCTGGGTTTTTATCTGGCTTCAAAATAGGAATAATCTTGGCATTTTTCCATCTTTTAGAGAAGTATGCTAATTCAAAACATTTGTTGAATATTTTGACCAAGTATCTCATGGTGATTTCGGGAAGGTTTTTAAGAAGAATGTTGAAAATTCCATCATAACCTGGAGCTTTCATATTTTTTAAATTTTTCATGATGGATTTGATCTCATCATAGTTTGTTTCAACAATATCGTCTAGAGATAATACTTGATTTGAAACGTTTTCATATTTTTGTAAGACTTTGGGTTTCAATAGGACTCACAACGTTAAGATTAAAATTATGGACGCTTTCAAACTGTTGAGCAAGTTTTTGAGCTTTTTCTTCGTTTATAAGAAGTGTGTGGTCACCTTCCTTTAAAGCTAGAATTGGTTTCTGAGGTTTCTTAAGAACCTTGGAAAATTTCCAGGTTCCAAGGTTTAGAATTTGCCTTGATTTGTTCAACCTCTTTCGCGAAATTTTCATTTCTTAAGAGTGTGAATCTATGCTTAATGTCTTTTTGTAGATCCTGATAGATACATTTCATAGCAGGATCACGAGAACGTTGATATTGACGTCTTCGAACATTCTTCAAGCGAATCAGAAGTTGAAGATCGTCGTCAATAATAGTGTTTTCTTGAAGTGTACCTGAAGAAGTAGGTACATTTTTTATTTGTTGTTTTTGTTGTCTAGAACGAGAATTTATAATTTTGTCTCGAACAGGACAACCCCAGAAATTCTATTTATGATTTTCGCTACAATTAGCGCATTTGAAACTTTTTGTGGTTTTTTTCACCGGACAAGTATCTTTCGTGTGCGATTTATCACCACAGATCATACATTTGGAATCCAAATGACAATTTTTTGTGCCGTGCCCAAAGCCTTGGCATCTACGACACTGAGTCAGATTTTGAATTCTGCCCCCATTCCGTCTATAATGTTCCCACTTTACTCGCACGTGGAACATAAAACGTGCTTTTTTCAAACACTTTCAAATTATTAACCTCATTACGGTTAAAATGAATTAAATATAGCTCCTGTATAATTCCAGAGCGTACTGGCGTGTCATCGCCGGTAGCCTTTCTCTTCATAAGAATAACTTGTGAAGGAGAAAAGCCAAGTAAATTTTTCAATTCGTTGGATATTTCATCCAAACTTTGACCTGCCTTGAATTGTCTATCTGTCTTGAAATCATATGAATAAAATTTACATAACTTCTCCGTAAGATACTGGAGTAGTCGTTTGTGGCCAATCAATTCCTCCGCTGTAACTCGACATTCTCCTCTTCGGCCAATCTGAAAAGAGACTTTTACGTCCGGAAGGAACGTTGAAAGCTCAGTTCGAAAGGCTTTGAAGTCGGAGATCAACACTGTTATAGGTGGAGGTGATTGCGTTTTCTTCTCATTGGCATTATGCGCAATGCGAGGAAAGTTAGAAATTTCATCAGCTTCACATACGGATAAAACATCGAATGAGTTGCTGCAGTCAATTGAATTTTCGGGTGGAGAAAATTCAATTGACTGCCCCTTTTCCATTTAACTTTAATTTTTGGCACACGGCCTTTCTGGGAGGACCCAGGCATGTTGGAAGAATTAAATATTTCTTTAGGCTGAATTGTTCTTGAAAAATGTTTTAGTCTTGAAAAAGACTGATTGAGTAGAAAAAGTAGGTAATCTTGAAAAAGACTAATTGTCGAAAAAATATAGGTTGTCTTGAGAAAGACTGATCGAGCGAAAATATAGGTAGCCTTGAGAAAAACTGTTGCTGTTGAAAAACTCTAGGTAAACCAGAAGCTATCAAGATATGTGACCGGTTCGTACGAAGGTTCAAGCCGGTATGAGAGAATATAGATATATTTCTGCAATGCATCAATGCATATTGGAACGATTTTATTTGTTTACAAAATTTCTACGATTATATGAATAAAATAATAAGTACAGTACAGAAATGAAAGTTTTAAGCATCCTAGCAATATAGTTT
Organism: Topomyia yanbarensis; assembly: GCF_030247195.1. NCBI lineage: Eukaryota > Metazoa > Arthropoda > Insecta > Diptera > Culicidae > Topomyia > Topomyia yanbarensis. Next base: position 218,788,487 of record NC_080672.1, on the reverse strand, counting down.
TACGAACACCCTGTTACTATTTGTGCCATTTATACGTTATTTCCATTTAAACAAACTTATGATCAATTAATCATTACAACAACTGACAGAAACATATATCTATTTAATTAATTAATTAATTAATTAATTAATTAATTAATTAATTAATTAATTAATTAATTAATTAATTAATTAATTAATTAATTAATTAATCAACTAATTAAATAATTAATTAATTAATTAAATAGATATATGTTTCTGACAGTTGTTGTAATAATTAATTGATCATAAGTTTGTTTAAATGGAAATAACATATAAATGGCACAAATAGTAACAGGGTGTTCGTAAAACTATATTGCTAGGATGCTTAAAACTTTCATTTCTGTACTGTACTTATTATTTTATTCATATAATCGTAGAAATTTTGTAAACAAATAAAATCGTTCCAATATGCATTGATGCATTGCAGAAATATATCTATATTCTCTCATACCGGCTTGAACCTTCGTACGAACCGGTCACATATCTTGATAGCTTCTGGTTTACCTAGAGTTTTTCAACAGCAACAGTTTTTCTCAAGGCTACCTATATTTTCGCTCGATCAGTCTTTCTCAAGACAACCTATATTTTTTCGACAATTAGTCTTTTTCAAGACTACCTACTTTTTCTACTCAATCAGTCTTTTTCAAGACTAAAACATTTTTCAAGAACAATTAAGCCTAAAGAAATATTTAATTCTTCCAACATGCCTGGGTCCTCCCAGAAAGGCCGTGTGCCAAAAATTAAAGTTAAATGGAAAAGGGGCAGTCAATTGAATTTTCTCCACCCGAAAATTCAATTGACTGCAGCAACTCATTCGATGTTTTATCCGTATGTGAAGCTGATGAAATTTCTAACTTTCCTCGCATTGCGCATAATGCCAATGAGAAGAAAACGCAATCACATCCGCCTATAACAGTGTTGATCTCCGACTTCAAAGTCTTTCGAACTAAGCTTTCGACGTTCCTTCCGGACGTAAAAGTCTCTTTTCAGATTGGCCGAAGAGGAGAATGTCGAGTTACAGCGGAGGAATTGATTGGCCACAAACGACTACTCCAGTATCTTACGGAGAAGTTATGTAAATTTTATTCATATGATTTCAAGACAGATAGACAATTCAAGGCAGGTCAAAGTTTGGATGAAATATCCAACGAATTGAAAAATTTACTTGGCTTTTCTCCTTCACAAGTTATTCTTATGAAGAGAAAGGCTACCGGCGATGACACGCCAGTACGCTCTGGAATTATACAGGAGCTATATTTAATTCATTTTAACCGTAATGAGGTTAATAATTTGAAAGTGTTTGAAAAAAGCACGTTTTATGTTCCACGTGCGAGTAAAGTGGGAACATTATAGACGGAATGGGGGCAGAATTCAAAATCTGACTCAGTGTCGTAGATGCCAAGGCTTTGGGCACGGCACAAAAAATTGTCATTTGGATTCCAAATGTATGATCTGTGGTGATAAATCGCACACGAAAGATACTTGTCCGGTGAAAAAAACCACAAAAAGTTTCAAATGCGCTAATTGTAGCGAAAATCATAAATAGAATTTCTGGGGTTGTCCTGTTCGAGACAAAATTATAAATTCTCGTTCTAGACAACAAAAACAACAAATAAAAAATGTACCTACTTCTTCAGGTACACTTCAAGAAAACACTATTATTGACGACGATCTTCAACTTCTGATTCGCTTGAAGAATGTTCGAAGACGTCAATATCAACGTTCTCGTGATCCTGCTATGAAATGTATCTATCAGGATCTACAAAAAGAAATTAAGCATAGATTCACACTCTTAAGAAATGAAAATTTCGCGAAAGAGGTTGAACAAATCAAGGCAAATTCTAAACCTTGGAACCTGGAAATTTTCCAAGGTTCTTAAGAAACCTCAGAAACCAATTCTAGCTTTAAAGGAAGGTGACCACACACTTCTTATAAACGAAGAAAAAGCTCAAAAACTTGCTCAGCAGTTTGAAAGCGTCCATAATTTTAATCTTAACGTTGTGAGTCCTATTGAAACCCAAAGTCTTACAAAAATATGAAAACGTTTCAAATCAAGTATTATCTCTAGACGATATTGTTGAAACAAACTATGATGAGATCAAATCCATCATGAAAAATTTAAAAAATATGAAAGCTCCAGGTTATGATGGAATTTTCAACATTCTTCTTAAAAACCTTCCCGAAATCACCATGAGATACTTGGTCAAAATATTCAACAAATGTTTTGAATTAGCATACTTCTCTGAAAGATGGAAAAATGCCAAGATTATTCCTATTTTGAAGCCAGATAAAAACCCAGCAGAAGCATCTAGCTATCGACCAATTAGTTTGCTCTCTTCTATTAGTAAATTATTTGAAAAAATCATCCTAACTAGAATGATGTCACATATCAATGAGAATTCTATTTTTCTTCCTGAGCAGTTTGGATTTCGTGTTGGACATTCAACTACTCATCAACTTGTGAGAGTAACTAACATCTCTGAGGTCTATTCCACTGGAGTCGCTCTTCTATACATCGAAAAAGCTTTCGACAGTGTTTGGCACAAAGGTTTAATTGCCAAAATGTGGGATTTAAATTTTCCAATTTACGTAATAAAGATAATTAAAAATTATCTTTCTAACCGTACCCTACAGGTTTCTTATCAGAATTGTAAATCTAATAAGCTACCCATTAAAGCAGGCGTCCCTCAAGGATCAAGCGTCGCACCAATACTTTACAATATTTTTACCTCTGATCTTCCAAATCTACAGGCTATAAAAAGACACTTTTCTGTGATGATACTAGCATCTCAGCCACTGGGAGGAGTCATCGTATTATCTGCAGTCGACTGCAACGAAACTTAAATATTTTCAATGATTACCTGAAAAAATGAAAAATTTCCACTAATGCGGCAAAAACACAATTGATTGTGTTTCCGCATAAGCCAAGAGCTTCTTCTCTTAAACCAAATAATAACCATATTATTAAATTTAATGGTTTGAATTTAACGTGGTCAGATAAAGTTTAATACTTGGGTTTGATTTACGATAAAAAAAACTCACTTTTAAGGATCACATTGAAGGAATCCAAACAAAATGCAACAAATATATAAAATGTTTATACCCTGTTATAAACAGGAATTCTAGGCTCTGCCCAAAGAACAAACTATTAATTTATAAACAAATATTTAGACAGGCAATGCTATATGCAGTGTCAATCTGGGCAAGTTGTTGTGCTACTAGGAAGAAAACGCTTCAAAGAATTCAGAATAAAATTCTGAAAATGATTTTGAAGCGTCCTCCCTGGTTTAGCACAAATGAGTTACACAGACTCGCAAACATAGGAACATTAGAAATTATGACGAACAGTATTATAAGCAACTTCCGAAAAAATCGTTGCAATCTTCAATTGCAACGATTAGCTCTCTTTATAGTTTATAAGTTAGTTTATAAGATTTGTTTAGCTCCTTATTCAGAAGACAAGTAGGTTTTAAACATCCTACTGAAAAAAAACTTAACTGCGAAAGCATATTGAAACTTAATAATAATCAACTGAATGATGTAAACAATAGGGATGAAAAGTCACTACTTGTGGCTGAACACCCAATATACTAAATTAGAAATGTAATGCAAACAAAACAATATAATCAAATAGAAAATAATGTAAAAAAAAATCTATATTCTCTGTCTGCCACAGTGCAAGCAAAAATATGAAATATAACACTTATGAATTTAAAATGATCATTCTGTCAAAGTTTAATTTTTTGTTTGACCTTTGTTACCTTTTTATTTAGGCCTCGCTGGAAAAAGTGTACAATTTTAATTCGCAGAGTGTGATCTAACCTTTATTTATTATTGATATTTATTCCAAACTTGTGAAAATTCACTTGAAACGAATATAAGTATTCTTCCCCACGTCTACAGGTATCATGTTCAATTAGAATAATATTCACAGTTCGTTTTGAGTTCAAATTGAAATATTTGAACCAATTTTTAATCATAGTTTAAAATAACTTTCATGGCACCAGTTACAACCGATGGTTCAACTCGACGAGCGCGTATTCAAACTGAATGAAAACATGTATACTAATTTATTTTCTTTTGTGCATTGAATATTATATCATTACAAAATGCTGTAAGTAATCGGCCAACTATCAACTATCCAACACGTTAAAGTTCTAAGTTCAGAAACCTATCGGCTACAAGTTGACAAAAATTTTCTCACACGCTAACAAGACATATAACGAAGAAAAGCTATTTTACTGCAAGAAAATATCGGAATGAAAAACAATTCACCATGTTGTCTAATTTACTCATTTTCTTTAACTTGAATTTGTTGTTTTTTAACATTGTCGTGTATCGCAGATCAGAGCACAGCCATATAAAAGACAGCATCGTTTGGTTAAAGCTTACCAAATATTTTAGTCCGGTTTAAAAATTTATTCTACATCTCTCCAAATGATTCTAAAAGTTGAAAGAATGGTCTTGAAACGGTATGAAATGGAATTTCGATCATTTTTGAAAAAGTGCAATTATTTTGATGAATGCAAGTTTAAAAATCGTGTTTTGGAAAATACCACGAAATGGGGTGGAAATTGGAATGAAAAAATATTTGTAACCAGTAATACATTGGTAACACGCAACGTTACTGTTACAGCAGTTATTGTGCGCAAATTATACTTGCGAATAATTGCTTTGAAAAACTATAAAAAATAAACAAACAATAAAAATCAGCAAAAATGAGAACGATTTTTTGTTCCGCTTCAATATTAAATTAAATAAATGTTTAAAAGCGATTATATAATGCTAATTGTTGCTTGCGTAGTAAAACAACCAGCATTTAAACTGGTATTGTCACGAATCATTTCCACTGACAGCTCGAAACCTGACGAAGCACTAACGGCAACCGTACACTGGGGTACAAATGTACCCCTCGCCAACTTGGACACCTGCTTCCACAAAGGTTATAAGTAAACTGGCTATACCACCTTTTTCTACTCTTACTAGGAACTCTAAATTGAATTATGGTTAGGGTCCCAGGTCGGTAAATGCCGAATTCTCGTTTTCACACGGCTCCAAAGGAGGCGTGGGGTACATTTTTACCCCAGTGCAACGTTCTAGGATATAGCCGGAGAGATGTAGAATCTAGGGACAGATCACTCTAAGAATGTTTAATAAATTTGCATCAAATTGAAAAAAATGCATTTAAATGTCATTGTTGCATCAGCTTTCCACTACCTCGCAGAAAAGTTTGTTTAACGAACGTCCTACGCTGATCCACTTTGTTCGACGTTTTGTTAAATGTAGGGCTAGTTTTTCTGTAGGGTTTTGACGTCTTACACGCAACGCAAACAACATTGCACGCAACGCAAAAACATTGCACGCAACGCAAAATACATTATGAATTTCTATTTTGATAGAAATAAATGCATTTAATTTCGCTGATTTTTAAAAATGCATCACAAGTGATCTGCCCCTAGTGTAGAATACATTTTTAAACCGGACTAAAATATTTGGTAAGCTTTAACCAAACGATGCTGTCTTTTATATGGCTGTGCTCTGATCTGCGATACACGACAATGTTAAAAAACAACAAATTCAAGTTAAAGAAAATGAGTAAATTAGACAACATGGTGAATTGTTTTTCATTCCGATATTTTCTTGCAGTAAAATAGCTTTTCTTCGTTATATGTCTTGTTAGCGTGTGAGAAAATTTTTGTCAACTTGTAGCCGATAGGTTTCTGAACTTAGAACTTTAACGTGTTGGATAGTTGATAGTTGGCCGCTTACTTACAGCATATTGTAATGATATAATATTCAATGCACAAAAGAAAATAAATTAGTATACATGTTTTCATTCAGTTTGAATACGTGCTCGTCGAGTTGAACCATTGGTTGTAACTGGTGCCATGATAGTTATTTTAAACTTTGATTAAAAAATTGGTTGAAATATTTCAATTTGAACTCAAAACGAACTGTGAATATCATTCCAATTGAACATGATACCTGTCGACGTGGGGAAGAATACTTATATTCGTTTCAAGTGAATTTTCACAAGTTTGGAATAAATATCAATAATAAATAAAGGTTAGATCACACTCTGCGAATTAAAATTGTACACTTTTTTTCAGCGAGGCTTAAATAAAAAGGAAACAAAGGTCAAACAAAAAATTAAACTTTGACAGAATGATCATTTTAAATTCAGAAGTGTTATATTTCATATTTTGCTTGCACTGTGGCAGACAGAGAATATAGATATATTTCTGTAATGCATCAATGCATATTGGAACGATTTTATTTGTTCACAAAATTTCTACGATTATATGAATAAAATAATAAGTACAGTACAGAAATGAAAGTTTTAAGCATCCTAGCAATACAGTCGAGATTCGCTGGTTGGACATTTTTTAACTGGACCGCTTTTTAGTTAGACCTCCGCTAGTTGGACCATTGTCCATCTAAAAAGCATCTGAATGTCAAAATCTTATGTCAAATTTACTTTGACAATCAATCTGACAATTATTAGAGATATGAATAGATGCAATTTCACTACTAACGTCTCCTTTGGAGAGTTTTTGACATCTGTCAGTCGGTCCAGCTAATGAATCAAATTCGTTAGTTGGACAGAGGTGTGGCCCAACCAGCGAATCACGACTGTATAGTTTTACGAACACTCTGTTACTATTTGTGCCATTTATACGTAATTTCCATTTAAACAAACTTATAATCAATTAATCATTACAACAACTGACAGAAACATATATCTATTTAATTATTTGATTAAATAATTATTAAATTATTGATTAATTAATTTATTTATTTATTCATTTATTTATTTATCTATTTATTTATTTGTTTAATTATTTATTTATTTATTTATTTATTTATTTATTTATTTATTTATTTATTTATTTATTGTCGTCAAACAAGAGTAGACCGTTTTGCTACAACGATAAAATATAGTATACACTTAAAATATAAAAACGCTTTATAAATCCAAGCATGTTATTTGCTCTATTGATGATTGTGTTGTAATTGTCAATGAATGTTAATTTGGAATCTAGAATGTTTCCCAAATCTTTAACTCTTTCGCACTTTTGTACCACTTTGTTTCCTAGAGTGATTGAAATGTCAGGTGTACTTCGTTTCTTGCTAAAAATTATTGCATTACATTTTTTACGTTTAGAAGGCTTTTGGTACACCAAAGATAAAACATATGTATTTCTTCCTGTAATATCTTAATGTCTTGTTCGTTCCTAATTTCTAAAAAGAACTTCGTGTCGTTGGCATAGATAAGAACTTTTATGTTTTGAGAATGAATGAAATGTCGTTTACGAATAAAAAGAACAAAAGAGGGCCTCGATGGGAGCCTTGAGGAATTCCTGACGTGACTTCATTCATATAATTTTTTTTGTTTGTTTTATTCATTTTAATATTTTTATTTCCATTATTGATTTTGAAAATTTTCATTACCATATTCCTTCCTAACCTACAGAATACAAAATATATTTTTCCTAACCTACAGAATACAAAATATGGGGAGTTTGGAGTTGTTATAAGTTTACCTGCTCAGAATCCCACAATCCAGCACCAGTAGAGGTTGGAAGGGGTTGAGGAACGCCAGGTCCTCCTGCTATGGATTGAGGAGCGCTCACTTCATTTGATTCGAATAGGCGAAGAACTGACCGATCACGGATTTCTCGTAGATGTGAACTGCAATTAAATATAAATACTTAGTGTGTTAAACTCGAATAACAATAATAATGCAATGGTATGAGTAGTCGTTTTTCTCATTTACCAATGCGATTTTCGTGGATCAAATATATATATATATATATATATATATATATATATATATATATATATATATATATATATATATATATATATATATATATATATATATATATATATATATATATATATATATATATATATATATATATATATATATATATATATATATATATATATATATATATATATATATATATATATATATATATATATATATATATATATATATATATATATATATATATATATATATATATATATATATATATATATATATATATATATATATATATATATATATATATATATATATATATATATATATATATATATATATATATATATATATATATATATATATATATATATATATATATATATATATATATATATATATATATATATATATATATATATATATATATATATATATAGGTCAGACTCGATTATCTGGAGATTCGATTCGATTATCCGGGTGTCTAGTAAAAAATTCAAATTTCAACTAGAATGTCTAATTATAGTATTAATTCGATCATTGCAGTGAACAAATTTTTTTGAGGGGTCTAGGGTTAACCTCCTCACAAATTTTGACCTACCTCAAAAATAGCTTATATATGGGTTATTCCGCGCAAAGTGGCCAAAAAAAAACAAAACTTAGAATCGACCTTCACGGATTGGAACCAGTTTTGAAAAAAAATGTTCATCTAGAGCCAATATATAGTATCCAAAATTATTGAGTCATTTTTAACCACCCTCGGTCCATGGGAACACTCCTAATTTCAACAAATTGTTTAAAAAAATAGTTGTACTTCGGATTGTATCTCTAGTACTGTTTACACTAGAATCAATCAGAGAGATGATTTTTGACGAATTTATTCAAGAATCTGGAAAAAATGCTAGTTTTAACGGCAGTTGTTGTTACGGCATTTAATTAGCAAGGGACTGGAAGGTAAAGTATATCTTTAAGTATTATCAGGAATCAGGAATCAGTAGCGTCTGGCTCAAATGGCACGTTCCCCATGTTGATAGGAGATTTGTGCCTTGCCAAGAATCGTCTTTTCATCATTTTCCTGATGGGAAGGATTGGGGAAGTGGTAAGGTTAGGGTTAAGGAAAACAACGACACAGAACAATTAAAACAGAGCATTCTGCACCCCCGGAGTGATGCTGAACGATCTGCAGGTGCTACAACAGCAGGAATAAAACTTCCAACCCCCGGAGGGTTTTAGAACCTCTACTCAAACAGTGAGTGGATATATCCACACCACCGAGGGGATATTGAGATAACAGAACGACAATACCCCCGAAGAAATATTGTCATTCAAATACGGCTAAAAAACTATAGCTCTTTACCACACTGGGTTAGGAACAAAAGCATATCCTTAAATTTCAGCTCTCTGTACATAGTTCATCTATGTATGAAGAACCAAAAATCCGGATGCGCAATTGCATTAATACAGGGCAATTGCATATCAAATGATATGATGTTCCGTAATCGGATTCACAAAGATCACATGAATAATACTCAGCGCGCTGAATAGTAGCCATGTGATAATTGAGTTTGCAATGTCCAGTCAGTGCCCTGACCAGAATACTACAGTTGTGCTTGGAAAAATGCAACAAATTTCATGACATTTTCGGACTCACATCCGGCAGAAAAGCCTTTGTTTGAACGCAAGTTTGCAAGCTACGCCAATGGTTGGCATGTTCGAATGCAGCCCAAGAGCGAATCTTGTGCTTTATCCAACTTATTGACAGTGGTAGAACTGGTTCTGGACCAACGAAATCAGTCGCAGCGCCAGCTTTAGCCAATTCGTCCGCCCATTCATTTCCAGTAATACCGGAATGACCGGGTACCCATAGAAGGTAGATAGCATTTGAAATGCTAAGTTCTTCGATTTGAGTTCGACATGCGATTACTAATTTCGATCTCGAATCTGCCGAAGTAAGTGCTTTCAGGGCAGCCTGACTGTCAGAGCAAAAATAGATTCTTTTACCGTAAATTCCCTGCTGAAGTGCGGATTGTACGCCACACAGAATCGCAAAGATTTCTGCTTGGAATACGGTACAGTATCTACCAAGCGAATGAGATTGGTTTAATCTCATCTCATGACAATAGACACCAGCACTGGCTCGGCCCTCCAACAAAGAACCGTCCGTATAACAGTCTACGTATTCTTCAAGTTGTCGCTCCATCCAGCCAGACAGCCATTCCTCACGAAGAGGAATTCTCACATTGGAAGTTTTAGAAGGAAAACTACATGTGAGTGTAAGGTCACTGGGAGCAAGTGTATATTCATCCCAAGAAACCATTTGGGGCCACAGTCTTGTGTGGCTAGTTACACGATCTATTGGGTTACTGTTCCAGAGCCCAGTAACTTTAAGACGGTATGCACAAGAAAGTGCTTCTTGTTTCAGAAAGACATATAGTGGTTTTATATTCAAGAGTGCCTCGAGAGCAGCAGTAGGTGTTGTCGAGAACGCACCAGTCATCGCCATAAAGACCATCCTCTGAAGATGGTTTAACTTTGATTGGATTGTCATGACTTCTCCCTTCTGCCACCAAACAAGGCACCCGTATGCCAGTATTGGTCTAACAATTGTTGTGTAGATCCACTGAATGTACTTGGGTTTGAGTCCCCAAGATTTGCCGAAAGCCCGTCTACATTGGCCAAAGGCCATGTAAGCTTTTTTTTGATCCTGAAATCGATGTGAGCTGTCCAATTAAGTTTTGAGTCGAGAATTACCCCAACGTACTTAACTTGATCTTCGACAATAATTTCAGAGTCAAAAAACAGCAATGGACGAGCTCCGGTTGTAATCCTTCGTTGCGTGAAAAACACCATTGAGGTTTTATTTGGATTAACTGATAGTCCAACATGAAGACACCACCGCTCAACAACACATAAGGCTTGTTGCATCAAATCAAAAAGTGTGTTAATGCAAATACCGGGGATTATATGATAATTATCGGCGAAACCATACGTCGGAAACCCAAGCTCATTTAGTTTTCTCAACAAGCTATCGGCGACAAGGTTCCATTGAAGTGGTGACAGCACACCACCTTGAGGACATCCGCAGACACTCAGTTTCCTCATCTCCACTTATCTTAACGATGAGCACAGATGTCGGTTGCTAAGCATTGCGTGTATCCAGTTCGTGATATATGAAGGTACACCATTATCTCGTGCTGCTTCCAAAATGGATTCGAAAGACACGTTGTCAAAAGCACCTTCAATATCGAGAAAAACTCCTAAACTTGATTGCTTTGTGAAAAAGCTTTTTCAATGTTGTAGACAACATTGTGTAACAGGGTGGTAGTAGACTTCCCCCGCTGATATGCATGTTGCATTGCATGCAGCGGGTGCTCGCCCAAGCTACCATCCCGAATGTCGTGGTCGATTAAACGTTCCACTGATTTGAGAAGGAAGGAGGTCAGACTGATCGGTCTAAAGCTCTTTGCCTCCTCATACGTGACGCGGCCACCTTTGGGAATGAATTTGACAGTTATCTGCATAACTGACATACTTCAACCCGCCGGATGCCACGCGGCCTCTAGGCTGGTTTTGTCCGGAGAAAGATAATAGAGTTATCAACCTCCTAGTGGACCACAGCCAGTTACTGGGGAGTTCGCCCGGCTCTTCCCAGGCTCCGTTCGCCATTGAGAATATTTTAAACTCCCTCAACAATTTTACCCATAGCACGGGTCGCATGACACTATGGAATTGGGGTTCCCTGTTTGGTGTTACCACCGGAACAGGTAGTCCGTAGTGTAATTCTTAGCCGGTTGAAACAACCACTACCGAAACTACACGGCTTATCTAGGCTGTTCGGAGAAAGAAGCTGACATTGATGGACAGCTCCCATAGATGGCCGAACAGCCCGCAGAATCTGGAAAAAATGCTAGTTTTTACGGCAGTTGTTGTTACGGCATTTAATTAGCAAGGGACTGGAAGGTAAAGTATATCTTTAAGTATTAAGAGTAATATTGAAAAATATACTTCACCTTCTAGTCTCTTGCTAATTAAATGCCGTAACAACAGTTGACAAATTGACTCAATAGGTCGTTTTCAAAAAACATGGTAAAAACGATTTTACGCCAAATGTGCAAATTTTTAGTTTTAAACTAAAAGCACATTTTTCTCTTAATACACGTATCGGTTACTGCAGGACTTTTTTACACATAAAATGGCATTATATTTATTTGATCGGTTTCTGGCGCTCTCTTGGGATAATGGTGACATGCTTTTCAGGATTCTGTTTAGATACTTTCTAGGATTCTGATCGAAGTTTCCTTATCATTCCGATGGAATCTATTTCAAAATTTCGATTGAATCCTCATTCGTATTTCTATGGTTTTTTCTCTGAATTTTGATTCAGGATTCTAGAGCAAAGCTTCTCAAAGGTCTGGCGGAATCCTCAAAATACCATTCTGCTGAAGGTTATGATTTTTTCAAGATGCTGATAGAATCATGTTCCTATTTTCAATGAAATCCGGTGTAAAATTTTGATGAATATCCTGCTCTGAGTTCCAGTGGACTTTGACACAATATTGCTGTCTTCCATTCTCCCCTTCAACAATTGATTGCTGCTCAGAATTCCAATGGCATCTTTAACCCATTCATGCCAATGTTGTTGTTAAATAACCACGTTTTTAAGCGATTATAACTTTAGACAACGTATGTTTATAACGACAAGTAAGGCTAATCACTGGGACTAATATCTTTCATTCGAGCACTAACAGTTATAAATATAATTTCTTACAAAATTCAAAACTTTTTGAGCGACTTAGTGGAATGTCACAATTAAACTTGTTGAGACAGATGTCTTTCGTTTAATTGGGTCATTAAGCTATATATAGTTTTCCGTTCCATTCGATAAATTTTAGGTCCAATATACATAATATAACATTATTTCAAAAAATAATTCGTTATAATACGTAAAAACGATTTTTTGTTTTTTAAAATAAATCTTATGTAAACTTGGCAACCATACATAAGAAAACTGCGATTGTTTACATCTGGCCTATCAAGACAACACCCAAAATGAAAAAAAATAATAAAAGCATTGGATGGTGTTTATGTCAAATAAAAATAACCCTGCGGGAAAACCGAAAAAAATATGCATCCATTTTTTCTGACAGGGCCTCATTTGTCGTGAAATTTGTTATGTCAAATGCTTCTGATAGTGTCAAATCCAGACTGTCAACATATTTCTTTATTTTAAATTTAAATTTTATTTTCACGTTTCCTGAGTTAGAAAAAAAAACATTGTTGCAATCACGAAAATCAGCTTTATCGATGTATGTAATAAAACAAGATTTTTTTTTTTCTCATTTAATGACCCAGTCAGACTGATATTGAACACTGAAGAAGACTATAAGTAATAGGTGAAATACTAGTATCTGATTTATAGTGAAAAGCAAAAGTTTTTCATTATTATATCGATAGTGGAATTAAACGGAAGACATCCCGAGCAAAGTCCAACATCAAAATTACAGCAAATAGACAACATATTTTGATATCAAGCATCAAATTGAAATCTTATTTTGATATCAGTTTAAACTTTTTCAGATATGACATCATATTTTGATCTCATTTTGATGTGCTTACATTTTTAGAAAAAAATGTTTGTTTCTATTTCTTTGACAAACATCAAATTGATTACTTATTTTGTTATCAATGAAATATTTCACCATCTCAATGAGTTTTCAATTTGCTTTCACTGATAGCATGAATAGTTTTCTGTTTGATGTCATAGTGCAATTTTTCTGCTTTCGATTTTGATCTTTTAACCGTTAAAACGACCAAAATGATAACAACCTGAGGAATCATTCCCTACTGCATCACAACATCAAGTTTAGTTCTCAATTTGTTATCAGACTCTGCTCGGGATCTGTCTCAACAAGTTTAGTTATAAATATTATGAGTAGAACAGAAGTTATTACAATTAATCTGATTGGGTTCCGCTGAAGCAGTGCTGCCAGGGATAATTTCTGTTAACGGTAAAAGTGAAATTTCGGAACATTTTCGTAGCGTAATATATGTAAGTATTATTGGAAATGGATAGAACTTTCTAATTTAGACTGCCTTCAACTACCTTTTTCATGAAATTGGACTTGATCGGAAGGCAAATATTGAGCAGCTTCTAACACTGCAAAAGAAGCACCTCACGGTGTATTTATTAGAACAATTTTATGCAAAAAAAATCAGCATCTCTGGAACTTCGAAATATGAAAGAATGGGCTTTCCCCTTTCATTTGAAACTAAGATCAAAATAATCCGTCGGGGGGTCCAGAGCAACTTTTTTTTTAAGTTTTTTTCGTAACAATATAGGTTTTACTACTGGAAATAATTCATATTTCTGTCCCTAGATGGTGCTTTATACATTCGAACAACACTAAAAGTGAGAATTTAATAGAAAATTTAATTGTCTACAAGTTTGTTGACCACTAAAAATTGATCTGAAATCATCCGGAAAAGTTGTTTAAGATTTTAACAAAGTTATATCTAAGATAGTTTCACACGAGGCCTTCTGAAAATTAGGATGTTTGACAGAGTCAGAAAACTATTTGTGCTTTTGGTTTGTAATCTTTCCCGATAGGTTCGAAGGGACTACCATTAATCGGAAGGTATTGGTTGGTTACAAGGGTTTGCTTACATTTATGTTTTGTTACACGGGTGTTTTAGAAAGGACCATTTCACATAATTTAGGTTATGATCGCTTAAGTCAGCTATTAAAATTGAAATGTTGGGACACACCGTTTCTAATTGAACGCAAACCACAGTAGTAACTGTCCAAATTGGTGGTTAGTGTGAAATGATTTATTCAAATTTTCTCCGCAAAGCATATTGTGGCAGTTGGATTTTACGGCCATTTCCTATCAATTATGCGGGATATCGTTACTAAATTGATCCTAGATTATGCGATATGTATTACTTTTCAAAACAAAATATGATTTGAGTACAACAATAACCTTATATACATAGAAGTCCTCGAATGTATCCCAAAAAAAATATCTTGATCCATAAACTCAAAGATTTTTGTTCACTGTTTGTCACATTGAGTTAATTTTGAAAACGGATAATCAGCGTTTTTAACCAAGCGTTGCAATGAAATCCGCGAAATATTGCAATGGTGCGTTTAAAGGTTCATTTAGTTTGTTCAAATATAATGGTTGAAGTTCAGGACAAGTCAATTTTATACGAAGATGCTAACAGAGTAGGAGATTCATGTAAGAATAGTTATCAGTCATCCCTCAGAACAATCGAAAAAATGAAAAAAAAGGCATACATAATTGAAAAGGCTGTTTCTGCGGGAGGAATCACTTACCATCATGAAAAAGAATATTAATATCATACTAGTTTGGTCGAAACTTATCTAAAACTTCTCATCCTAAAAATATGAATGGTGCCCTGTATCAGGGAATTATAATTTTCAGCTAAAAGCTGACTTTCCAAGCTCTCACATTCCGCTGAATGCACTATTGAACTAAGCACAACTATTTGGCAAACAAATAAAAAAGTGTTTGTGAATTAACAAACAAAATATAGCATAGTGAACCACTAGGTCTTCTGTGAAACTAACTTAGACTTAGAATTCGTTAAAATATTAAACTACTTTTCGTAATAATTTCAAATCGGTTTTTAGTTGGTAACAAAGTTGTAGACAATTAAATAATCTATCAGATTCTCCCTTTTAGTGTTGTTCGAATGTCTAAAGCACCATCTAGGGGCAGAAATATGAACTAGTTCCATGGTAAAATCTATGTTTTCACGAAAAAATACTTCAAAAAAAAAGTTGCTCTAGACCCCCCGACGGATTATTTTGATTTTGGTTTCAAATGAAAGGGGAAAGCCCATTCTTTCATATCCTGAAGTTTCAGAGATGCTGAATTTTTTTGCATAAAGTTGTTAAAAAAAAGACACCGTGACCTATCTTTATAAAACCAGCTTTTTCGTGTTTCATGATGCCAACAGTTCTATGAAAAAATAGTTTTGGAACCCTATATGCGATAGAAAAAAGTTTATAGAGAACTGGTTAACAAGCTTCTGATAAGAGATCCGGCAGTCACTGGAGGCGATTTCAATTCTTGGGTAGCTCAAGCAAAAATGGATGTTAGGCTATGTAAAGAAGGCACCAGCAGTACTTCTCGCTGAGGCCGCCGGGAACCCATCATCTACGTAATCTTCTGTAGTTCTTCGCTGGTGACAAACATGAGTGGGAGAATTTGCGACACCACCACGCAAATTAAACTGGAGGTAAGAAACAGCCGACAGCCCAGTTTACATACTTTTTATTCCAGTATACGAGAAATCGAATCATTTACCTCGGAAAATCGAAGCCTCGGGTAATCGAGTTTGACCTGTATTACAGAAAGCGCGCATTATTAAAAAGTTTGTCTTAGAATTTTTGCATAAATATCTATAAACAATTGATACATACTGTTAACTCGTTACAAATATACATAATAAATTAAAAACAACTGAAAATACAAATCACGCCTTGAAATTCTGAAAAATCGACCAGGGTCATAACAGGTACATTTACATTTACCATAATAGGAATACCTAACCTGATCATGTTATTTCCAATTTCTTCGCGAATAAAACAAATTCATAAAATAACACACAAAAAAAAGTTTGGTTCGATTATCCGGGGTGAGATTTTTTTGAAATCCCCGGATAATCGAGTTAGGGTTGTGGTACCGGTAATACCGGTACCGAAAATCCCGGGAATACCGACCCATTTTTGGTAGCGTTATACCGATACGGAACAAAAGCCAGTACCGGTATTTTTGGTACTATACAATTTTATATGACAAATATTTTAACTCTGCAGGGGGATCTGTTTCAAAATATCGGTCTGCAAGATAACGTTTAATTATATTAATTTGCCTTCTAGATAAATCGTTGAGATAGCACATTTGTGTGGGAATGAGGTGAGGACATCATCATAATAATTCTAGAAGTTAAAATTTTATTAGCGACATTCTGATTGGTTTCCATTATTCACTGGGTGGCGCGTAATAAGACTATGGTCTAAGTCATTTCTGTATTTGGTTTGCTCTTAAACCTTTATCTATAATAGAACGATCAGCGATTTAACACTAACGCTAACAGTTTTAGACTTGGTGAACTGCTTCAAATGGGGCGATTGGTGATCGGAAAATTCAGCAAAACTCCATAGTTTACAGGAAAGCAAAGAGCCTGGATATGCGTTAGAGAATAGTAGGCAAATGACATAAAGGTCGAAACCAATTTTCAGAAAAGCAAGAGAGGAAATGCGATTAACCTCCTCGGATTTACTGCCATTCTCGCTTTGATTTATTGTTGTTAATAGGGTTTCATATATTTACCATCTGTTCAAATCGACGAAAGTCGCACCACTTATTGTTATTGATTTCAAAGTGGCCTAGATTTCGAAATAAAAGAAGGTGCCCTATACGAAAAATATCTTCTGTGAAATGAGTCTAGCCATTCCGAAGCAGTTAAAAACAATAAGCATGTTTTTTGATCAGCAAAAATCAACCATCTGAGAATAAGATCATCAGATTGAGAATTCAATTTCAGTTTGAAGCTTTTTTCGATTTTTTTAAAAAAATATTCGAGTACCGGTACTGAGGGCTTCAGTACCGTAGTACCGGTTCTTGCCAAAAAGGGTCGGTACTGCGAACTCTAGTTAGCACCGCAACTTCCTTCTCGCACCATTCAGTGCCGTTTACTCGTTGAGCACCAGACTTATTCGCAAACTACTCGGTCTAGTCCCCGACGATGGACCTAGTCTACTCCGACGGAGAATTCCCCGGCGAGAGAAATTCTCCCGAAACCGAGCCAACCAACCAGGTGTCGAGGTCAATTCAACGATTCCGGTGGAGCAGGGCGTACGATTCGCTGATGCCCCGACGACCTGCGACTGGTGGTATCTCGTCGCGGTCCACTCAGTCTAGTCCCCGGCGGTGAATCCAACTTACGTCGACGTAGAGTTCCCCGGCGAAGGAAGCTCTCACGATACCGATTCTTCTTTTGTTTTAGCACCACAATTTCTTGAGCCCTTTGGCTTCCTCTCGTTCCGTTTCGCTCTACTTTCCCGATGAGCCATTCAGCTCCCGCCCTCACTTGTTCGCGAACTACTCGGTCTAGTCCCCAACAATGGATTTAGCCTGTTCTCCTGCACCCGAGCGGTAGATTTTTCCTGATACCGATGTTCGTTTTTGTGAGCCATTTAGCTGTCTGTGTGTGTTTAGTAAAGATAAAAAAGCTGTGTGTGTGTGAGAGAGAGAAAGAGAGAGAGAGAGAGAGAGAGAGAGAGAGAAAGAGAGAGAGAGAGAGAGAAAGAGAGAGAGAGAGAGAGAGAGAGAGAGAGAGAGAGAGAGAGTATGTATGTATGTGCACTAATGTCATGTAATTATCTCAGCAACCGCTGAACCGATCTTGAATGAATGAAATTAGTTTCAAATGGAAGGCCCAACGGTTCCATTTCACACCATTATTTTTGTTTTTCGATATGTCGTTTACTTTCTGAGATATGGATGATTTTGTCAAAACGCAGAGGGTTTTAATAACTTTCGAACAAAACAATACAGTCGTACGCGTGGGGCAAAAGTGCGCATAGGACTTTTAGAAGCACACAAGCGCTAGAACCTGACAACTCTGTATGGATTTAGTGAATCATTAAGTCAACTAATCGCACATATAAGCATGAAAGGTTTGAATATAGTGGCTTGAAATTAAGGGGAAAGGAACATTTTTCGCTGCTTTGACATATTTTTTGAATTTTGGGAATCATAAATTGACTGTTTGAATAAATCAAGATCTATAAAACTACAGTACCCTAAAAATCTTCAACATATGGTTCTGTCGCCGACGCAAAATCACAAACAGCTGTTCGCAGCGAGCACAAAAAAAAACCGTTCGGCAGAATCAAAACAAACCACCGCAACATAGAACAGTTCGTTCTGACCTAAAGAGGCAGAAGGAAAATCAAATTACATTCAAGTGCGCCCAACGATGAGTCAATGCGCGCTCACGCAAGGGTCATATATGCTTCATCGGCATTTTCGGTGCCACTGCCGGTCACAGCGCATTCGAAGACGATAATTATATCGATATTTGACTTCGCGCGGTGGCTTGGATAATAAAACATTTGTGCAGAGTTGACAACAATATTCATTGTTAACATTCTGTACCAAAACACATCTAAATAAAATCGATTCAAAAATCGATTATTTGTAAATAGCTAGCTTATGAAAGTAGGTATATAAACCAAAAAATTGTATAATAAAATCAAGTTGAAATCGAGCAGTCGAAAGTACCACTTCACTCAGTCGAAAATCCATTACTTCGTGTCCAGACCCTGCAGTTCTTCGTTGGTTTTTCCACCTTGTTAAATCCAAAGTCAAATTACTTCCTTGTTTGTAACGCAAGCGGGGAAGCAAATTGTCTTACGACCAGAATTAGTATTGGTTTGTTACGCAGAACGATACTAACTGGACGAGGAATTCCCGGCTTATTAAGCTATAGCGTGTGGTATTTGTAACGCAGGTGCCACAAACTATACTTAGTCTAGAATTAGAAGTGGCTTGTACCGCAGGACGCTTCTAACTAGACCCAGCACCCCCTTCTGCGGCGAAAGATCGTTCGGCGGAACGATATATGGTGGCTCCAGAGAGGATTTATCCTCACAATTCTCGCCACAGAAGGCACGAAGTAAAGAAAAACTACTAAGTCCTACACTGACCAAGCTACGGTAGTGGAAAAAGGCATAAACATTAAGCGAACACCTACAAACTGTGGTGGAAAAACGCTAGAAACACAGCGTGTCCGTAGCTTATAACGGACAGTAATACGCATTGCAATACGCGTCACTTACAAAATCGCTAATAAGGCGTATCCGCAGCCAATAGCGGATTCGGTGAAAACAAACAGTGCTTGAATAAGATATCACAATATATATCACACCGTGCGATATATCGCTAGTGAACCTAAAACAAGCCGAAAGAGAAAGCGGATCCAAAGGATGGCATCTGGAGGATACGCGCACAACCCGAATGGGAATTGCCGCCTGTGCAAGGACAAGGACAGCGCGGACGAATGGATGGTCGAGTGCTCAAAGTGTTGGAACTGGTTCCACATGACCTGCACCAAACTTGAGAAAAGACCCTCCACTAAGGACCTCTGGCACTGCCCAAAGTGCAAAGAGGAAATAATGGAGCTCCAGCAACTAAGAAAGGAGCTGGAGGATCAAAAGAAGAAGACTACCAGGAGTGTGTCCAAGGAACGCGGACCAGCAGACACTGTAGAGCTGCTAAGACGCCAATTTGAGGCACAAATGGAAAGCCAAAAATTGCGTGATGAGGCATTTCAAAAAGCCATGATTGAGATGGCAACCAAAATGCACCAAGTAAAAATGGACCCCGAAGCGGGACAACAAATGGCTCCGACAATCAAATTGCCGGATGAAATTACAAACTTACTGAGGAGGCAAACAGCAACACCCCTCCCAGTTTTCAACGGAAATTACAAGGATTGGCCAAATTTCAAACGGCTTTACGAACAAAGCAAACGAGAAGGTCAATTCAGCGATACCGACAATATAAACAGACTTATGGCAAGTCTAGGCAAGGTGGACTTCGTAGTGACTCTCGGAAATTTGGTGTCCAACATGTCCATGATACAGTGCGAGAATTATTTAACTAATCCGTTGCAGATGGCTGAACTTGTTTGCCGCTTACCACTGAACTTAAGAGAACAATGGGCGGACAAGGAAGCAGAAGCAATGATTCCGCAAGAAGGACGACCACGGCAAAAACTCACACTAAAGGAATTACACGAGTTTTTGAAACCGCAACAGCAAAGAGCAACACTTCTTATTGCACAAAAGGTGTGTCAATCTGAGAAGGAAAACCCGAAAAATGAGCGCCAATCAAGAGTCAATATGCACGCTGAAACAACATCCAGATCCCAAGCCAAATGTTCCTGTTGTAGCCAACAACATTGGATAGTAGCATGCCCGGTCTTTAAAAAGATGAGTGTGGAAAAAAGACGAGAACTGGCACTAGAGAAACGCATGTGCTTTAACTGTTTACGCCAAGGACACTCCTTTAGAAACTGTCAAATGAGGCCAAACTGCAGAACAGAAAGATGTACAGCACATCATCACACATTTCTTCACATCAGACCAAAAACAAATGATGAAAAACGAGCCTCCCAAAAGGAGGAAACAAAACAAAAAATCAAGGAATCTTCAGGACATTCAAAAGACAACAAGAAGAACCAAGATAAGAAGGAAGTGAAAGAAATAGATGCGCAAGCTCCAACATCGTCCACCTCGAAGGAACAAGAAGATGAAGCTGTACGCACTAACATACACGCTACCAAAAGAAATAAGGTCTACTACCAAATACTGCCGGTTACACTTTATGCGCAAGGAAGACAATTAGAAACCTTCGCATTTTTGGATCACGGCTCATCGAACAGTCTAATCCTCGACGACTTGGCCAAAGATTTAGGTTTGCAAGGGCCAGTATCACCATTATGCATAAAATGGACAAATGACTCCGTACACGAAGATAACGAAAGCCAAAACGTATGTTTCAAAATATCAGGCGATAACAAAATTCGATACCAAATGGAAAGTGTACGTACAGTAAAAAAATTATCCTTACCACGACAGACACTTGACTACAATGATCTTCATGAAAACTACAACCATCTTAAAAACCTTCCTATTCAAGGATACGAGAATGCTGAGCCGACATTACTTATTGGACTTGATCATCCCCGACTATTAACAGCAACAAAACAGAGAGCAAGCAAAGTCGGTCCAGTTGCCGCTAAAACACCAATAGGATGGGTCATTTACGGAAGGACCAACTCTCGACATCAAGGAGAAATATATTCCTGTGTAGTAGAGGAGCAAGACTCACTACGAGAAGAAATGAGGAAATACTTCTCAACGGAAGAGTTTGGCGTTAAGGTTAGCACCACTAACCAACAGAGCGAGGAGGATAGCCGAGCTGAAAAATTGATAAAAGAAACAATGAAGTATGACGGGAGTCAATACGAAATTGGCCTTTTATGGAAACAAGCCAGGCCCATAATGCCAAAATCAGAAAGCTTCAAGGGAGCATTAAAGAGGTTAGAATACACTGAAACTAAGATGAGGAAAAACCCTGAGTTTGCCCAATGGTACACGGACAAAATTAAGGAATACGTTGAAAAGGGATACGCACGAAAATTAACAGCAAACGAGATAACACTAACAACCGATAAAACATACTATTTGCCTCATTTCGCTGTCGTAAATCCTAATAAAACACCTTTAAAACCGCGACTTGTATTTGACGCAGCTGCCAAGGTACAAGGATTATGAATTACTCTCTGGTCCCGATAACTTGACATCGCTCTTTGGAATTTTACTGAGATTCCGAGAAGGAAAGTGCGCAGTAGCAGGAGACATCCAAGAGATGTTCTCACAAATTAAAATACGCAAAGAGGACCAGGAGGCTCAACGATTCTTATGGAGGGACGGTAAGGCTTCAAATACCATGGGACACTACGTAATGCAGGTAATGACGTTTGGAGCAACCTGCTCACCTGCATGTGCCCAAGCAGTAAAGAATGCAAACGCAGAGAACTACCGAGATTGCGATCCGGTGGCAGCGAACGCCATTATAAAACAACACTATGTTGACGATTATCTGGACAGTTTCTCGACAGCGGAGGAAGCCAGTGCAGTCACGTTCGGAGTTATAAAAATTCATGAAGCTGCACACTTCACACTAAGAAACATCATTTCAAACGATGCCGAAATGCTGGACGTTCTACCTGAACGCAACGTCGCGAGACAATCCACCCAAAAGGAATTTATTGAAAAAACTGCAACATCAGAGAAAGTCCTCGGAGTATACTGGGACACGACCCAAGACACAATTGGGTATAGAATAGCAGACTTCAAGTCCAACGCCATACCGACCAAAAGAGAAGTCCTCTCAACAATTGCCAGAATCTTCGACCCTCTTGGATTAATAGCGCATATTACGATTGGAGGTAAATTACTAATGCAACAAGCCTGGAAAGAAGGTATAGACTGGGATGAGAAAATATCTACGAAATTAATGGAAGATTGGACGATTTGGACAAATAGACTATCCACAATATCACATCTGAGAATTTCTAGGTGTTTCTCTCCCAACATACCGGACGCAAAATCATTGGAATTGCATATCTTTGTTGATGCATCAGAATCAGCGTTCGCCGCGGCAGCATATATACGAGCAGAAACCTTACACGGATACGACGTAAGCCTAATAGCAGCAAAAACGAGAGTTGCACCAAATAAAGCCATGTCAATTCCAAGGCTAGAACTTCAAGCCGCGGTGTTAGGCACACGATTGAAAACAACCGTTTTAAAGGAACTTCGATTGAATATTACAAACGTAACCATGTGGACAGATAGCACCACTGTACTCTCCTGAATACGAAGTGACCATCGCAGGTATAAAACATTTGTAGCCAACCGAGTAAGCGAAATACTCGACGACACAACGATCTCCCAATGGAGGTGGGTACCATCAGAAATGAATCCGGCAGACGAAGCAACACGGAACATCCAACCTACGGAATCTATATGGTATACAGGAGCGACGTACCTAAATACAAAAGTGGAATCATGGCCAAAGGAGAAAGGTGCAGTCATTGAAACTTCAGAAGAAAAAAGGGTTTGCAGCGTTCAAGAAATACAACCTGCGAACATTATTATGCACACAACTTGGTGCTCGGATTGGGGACGACTAAAGAAGGCAGTTTGTTACTGGCTCAAATACATGGAAAAATTGAGGACGAAAGTATCAAACTCCAGATATGATGAGACAATTACTTCTGATCATTATAAGCGAGCAGAAATCCTATTGTTACAACAAGCACAGCAAGAAGCTTTTCCATCCGAGCTAGTGGCTCTGATCAACGGCGAAGGTATTTACCAGAACAGCTCTGTAGCAGATCACGAGCTTGCATTAGATGAAAACCGTCTCATCCGAATCAGCGGACGAATACAAAACATGACTCCAGTACTATTACCAAACAAGGGACATATAACGAATTTGATCATAAAACAATACCACGAGAAATTTCTACACCGTGAAACGGAAGCAGTTATAGCTCAAATACGACAGCATTTCTGGATAATCAAGATTAGGGCGGCAGTAAAAAGAGTGAATGCAAGATGTCAACTCTGCAGAAACAAGAAGGCAAGCCCTCACCCTCCAAAAATGGGCACATTGCCAAGCTGCCGCACCACTCCAAATTTAAAACCATTTACACACACCGGTATAGACTTCTTTGGACCAATAGAAGTTACTGTAGGAAGAAGATGTGAAAAAAGCTGGGGTGCACTCTTCACCTGTATGGCTACTCGAGCTATACACCTGGAACTAGCAGACGACTTAAGTACAGACGCGCTTCTCATATGCATAAAAAACTTACAAAACAGGCGCGGCAAGGTCTGCGAAATGTACAGCGATAACGGCACCAATATGGTTGACGCAAGTAATCAGATGAAGGAATTAGAAATCAGAACAGCGATCGAAGGAATAAAATGGAATTTTATTCCACCATCAGCTCCACACTTTGGAGGAGCATGGGAACGTATGATACAAGAAGTTAAAAAATTACTAAACGAAAAGCTATGGCCAGTATCAAAACCCAAGGAGAGCGTACTTAGGAATGCTCTAATCGAGATAGAGCATCTCCTGAACAGTCGCCCGTTGACACATATACCATTAAGCTCCAACGATGATGAACCTCTGACACCAAATCATTTTTTGATTGGATGCGCAGGAGGAACGTATCCTTCACTCGACGACAGGTCGCGAGCCGAGGCAACAAGAGAACACTGGAAAAAGGCTCAAATGGCAACTACTAAATTTTGGGATCGGTGGAGTACAGAATACCTTCCTAAACTGAACAAACGAGAAAAATGGAAACAGAACACAGAACCACTCCAGCCTGATGATGTCGTTGTTTTTCCAGACGAACAACGGAAAGGGAAGTTTCATAAAGGAATTATAACCGAAGTAAGGAAGGCGCAGGATGGCCAAACAAGGTCTGCGGTCGTTCGCACTGAAAACTCTAAATTAGTTAGGCCAACTGTAAAATTGGCCAAATTAGACGTAAAGGCAGATACGGTATTCACCGGTCACATACAGGAAATATCACCAAAACGAAAAGACGTCTTCCCGCAAAATAGTAGCTCAAATGCAAAGGCAAATATGACAGATTGGGGTAAGCGACAAAAAATCGACATAGAGCTAGTAAAACAACTAGCAGAAAAGCACAAAGCCGCTCATCCAACCAAACCGAAAAGTACATCTTTAAATACAACGTCCAGTATGACCATCAAACCCGTACCAAATACGGGACTTTTATTCGATCACGAAGCTACCTATTTAATACAAACCGGAATTTGGGACACACAAATTACTACAAACATATCTCCCACCGACGATGTAAAACTCATTGACACGATACACAGAAACATCGAAGACGCTATAAATGGACTAAAGCAGAAAATAAAAAATCCAACACTCATCGACTTGGCTACCTCGATTGAACAACAGTGTTACGCCGCGAAGCAGGAAATTTTGGAACCAGCTCGAGTAAAAAGAGGAAAGGGAATTTTTGGATTCCTTAAAGACATACTATTCGGAGGCGATGATCTGACAGAGCAAATCGAGGCTATCCGAATGAACGAAGAACAAAAAATTCATGACGTCACACATAGCATGAATCAGCTAAGGGAAAGAACCCTGCAACAAAACAATCAATTTGAACAACGGATTCACCACGCATTAGATGGAATCAAACTTTTGAACAAACAGTTCGCGATGAACTATGCAGAAACTCTAGCCAACCATCTGATGGACACAATAATGGTGGCTAAACAACTGATCGAGAGTATTCTCACACGTCACAGAAAATTGAAACGTATACCCGTCACCATAGAAGAAAGAAACGAACTCATCCAACAAGCGAACCTGCGACTTCCTGCAAATCACTACATACCCGAGGATGAGTTTGCAACCCATTATAAACTCAAAATAAAGAATGATTCGTATCAAATCACGATGAGATCTATTGTGATACTAAGAGAATCATTCGAAAATTTCAAGGTTATAGCTATACTTTGAAAACAGAACAAAAATTCATGTTGATCAACCGAGAATCGCCATCAATCAGCACAACCAGTATTTCTATCCCTCTAATGAGGCAAGGAAACTAAACGAAACACACTTCCTCTACTTCAAGCCAACAATACAGATGGAAATGTCATGCGTGCCAGCAGCAATATTTCACAAGCGTCCCGTAAGAAACTGCAATATTACAACTTTCGATAACCTGCCCACCGATTACGCGGAAGTAATCATATTATCACAACCGAACACACTACTATACTACGCAAAAGATCCAAATACAATCACGATACTCTGCAATAAGGAATTGAATTTCACCTCATACAACATAGCGGTTGTAAAATTAGATCCTGGTTGTGAAATACGAACCAAGCACAGCGTAACGTACGCTAGCATCGGCGGAACTTCAAAGCAACAAAAAATATACTTCAAACGCCACGATCAAATACCTCAATGGAAAAACAACAATTTCAATGCGTCAGAAGACACTTGGGAAACAACAGAACCTGAACCGATAGCTGCAACCCATTCATCCTATCACAACGATCCTGAAACAAAAGCGATAAATCATCATGTTCCGGTCATAGTAGCAGCGGTATCATTAGTACTTATTGTGGCCACGATAATCAGCGCCCTTTACTATAAGAAAGGCAGTCGACGTTACACCATTAGAACATCGAGCAGACCAACTCCACTTCCAAGACGACCACCGAGAATAATTCCACGAACAAGAGATGCAAATAGTGTTACAAAAATTTAAAGCAAGTGCATTAATCTTAAACAAATATTAAAAATTACTTAAAAGATAGGAACATTATCATTTATCAAATATTAAACTAGGCTCCAAAAACATAAATCATTAGTAGGTAACAAAAGTAAATATTATATGAACCTTTATAATCAGATAGGCATCGAAAATCTCGACAAGCAAGATGACCATCGGCGCGTCGGCTAGTTTTTCGTAAGGTCTATGGGATAGACTTACGGGGGGCAATATGTCGGCGACGCAAAATCACAAACAGCTGTTCGCAGCGAGCACAAAAAAAACCGTTCGGCAGAATCAAAACAAACCACTGCAACATAGAACAGTTCGTTCTGACCTAAAGAGGCAGAAGGAAAATCAAATTACATTCAAGTGCGCCCAACGATGAGTCAATGCGCGCTCACGCAAGGGTCATATATGCTTCATCGGCATTTTCGGTGCCACTGCCGGTCACAGCGCATTCGAAGACGATAATTATATCGATATTTGACTTCGCGCGGTGGCTTGGATAATAAAACATTTGTGCAGAGTTGACAACAATATTCATTGTTACCATTCTGTACCAAAACACATCTAAATAAAATCGATTCAAAAATCGATTATTTGTAAATAGCTAGCTTAGGAAAGTAGGTATATAAACCAAAAAATTGTATAATAAAATCAAGTTGAAATCGAGCAGTCGAAAGTACCACTTCACTCAGTCGAAAATCCTTTACTTCGTGTCCAGACCCTGGAGTTCTTCGTTGGTTTTTCCACCTTGTTAAATCCAAAGTCAAATTACTTCCTTGTTTGTAACGCAAGCGGGGAAGCAAATTGTCTTACGACCAGAATTAGTATTGGTTTGTTACGCAGAACGATACTAACTGGACGAGGAATTCCCGGCTTATTAAGCTATAGCGTGTGGTATTTGTAACGCAGGTGCCACAAACTATACTTAGTCTAGAATTAGAAGTGGCTTGTACCGCAGGACGCTTCTAACTAGACCCAGCACCCCCTTCTGCGGCGAAAGATCGTTCGGCGGAACGATAGGTTCGTTGTAAGATATATTTGATTTGAAAAGAAAAATTAGTAATTTTCGTAACAATTTAATAAGTTAAAAAACTGACGGAGGAGAAAAGGTGCACATAGTATATCCGCCCCAATGAAAAGACGCAAATGAAGCTTTTTATATAAAAATTGAAGTAATTCTTCCATGATTTAAAGAAGGGCCCAGCACACAGTGGCGGATTTCCCCAAAAACCTGGCCAAAAGTCGAGAATGGTTTTGATTAACCTGCAAAGGAACATACAACGGTTTTTTGGGGTGCAGATTACGATTTTGATGTAAGACTTTCAAAATTCAAAATGGCGAATACAAAATGGCCGACATTTTAATTTAAATATATGTAAATTTTCACGAATGAATGGTTGTAATGGATCCAGTGTATGCCAATAAACATAACAAATTATGTTTTGTAACCATACTCTTCAACTCGTAATCCGGAACAAGACGTCAGTTGAAAATAAAATTCAATAGCAACCTATGGGAATATTATACCTTTCATTTGAATCTTAGTTTGTAAAAATCGGTTCAGCCATCTCCGAGAAACCGATGTGGACATTTTGTTAACAAATCCGCACATACACACATACATACATACATACATACATACACACATACATACACACATACATACACACAGATATTTTGCGATCTCGGCGAACTGAGTCGAATGTTATATGAGACTTGGCCCTCCGGGCCTCGGTTAGAAAGTCGGTTTTTGGAGCAAAAGCATAACCTTTCTATATGAGAAAAGCAAAAGAATAACATTTAATTAGCTTAATCAGCATGAGTTCGATGTTATCTTCAAGTGATTATATTTTGAAATGTTGGTGGAATGGGTTTGAAAGTGGAGGGAATGGGGGGTTAGTAGAGTGGGAGTGGAGGATGCGTCAGAAATCCTTCATCTTATTTCGGTATACGGGGTGGATGAAGGAAATGCGGGCGTGAGGGTGGTCCAAGGGGAGGGGAGTGATGAAGGAGGGAGGTGTAAGGGCAAGACAAGGAGAGGGAGGGGCGGCGACGCAATACTCAACCGCATATTTTGCCTTCCATTTGAGACTTGGTTTGAGAAAATCGGTTCAGTCATCACCGAAGAACCGATGTGATTTTAATTGTGGAATATGCCCGGAATTCCGGACTTCAGGAATCGTCGATAGTGGACAATATATTCAAAGAATATTTGATTGGCAATCAGTGATCTAGATCTGCGATTAGAAGTAATTTGGTGACCATTTCAATAGTTTTTAGCCTCTGAGGTATTACGATTGTACCGCTTTATATGGGAAATTCCAGTGTATCCTTACTAACACCCCTGTAACTCCGGAAGCAAGAGTCAGAACCGAATGAAATTCAGCAGCAGTCAATGGTATTACTGTATCTTTCATTTGAAATCAAGTTTGTAAAAATCGGTAGAGAATTCGTTGGGGAATGAGTGTGATATTAGCTTAGGAACTTGGCGGGTTCCCCGGGGACGTCATGAACCGTCATAGTTGGCCAATGTGGTCAAAGCTGCTTTGATTGATCATTAGTGATCCAGACCCGCAAAATAGAGTAATGTTACATCTATTTTAATATGTTTTACATCATTTGAACATCATGGTGGTACCAGTTTATATGGGAATTTGCTGTGTGACCGTACTCTTCAACCCGTAACTCCGGAACCGGATGTCGGATCAACTAAAAATTCAATAGCAGCTTATGGGAGCGTTATACCTTTCAGATGAAACTAAGTTTACGAAAATCGGTTCAGCCATCTCTGAGAAAATTGTGTGAATTTAAATGACACACACACATACATACACACACACATACATACACACACACAGACATTTGCCGATCTCGACGAACTGAATCGAATGGTGTATGACACTCGGCCCTCCGGGCCTCGGTTAAAAAGTCGATTTTTACAGTGATTGCATAGCCTTTCTTTATATGAGAAAGGCAAAAGGCTATGCAATCACTGTAAAAATCGACCTTTTAACCGAGGCCCGGAGGGCCGAGTGTCATACACCATTCGATTCAGTTCGTCGAGATCGGCAGATGTCTGTGTGTGTATGTATGTGTGTATGTATGTGTGTGTATGAGTGTGTGTATATGTGTGTGTGTCATTTAAACTCACACAATTTTCTCAGAGATGGCTGAACCGATTTTCGCAAACTTAGTTTCATCTGAAAGGTATAACGCTCCCATAAGCTGCTATTGAATTTTTAGTTGATCCGACTTCCGGTTCCGGAGTTACGGGTTGAAGAGTGCGGTCACACAGCAAATTCCCATATAAACTGGTACCACCATGATGTTCAAATGATGTAAAACATATTAAAATTGATGTAACATTACTCCAGTTTGCGGGTCTGGATCACTAATGATCATTCAAAGCAGCTTTGACCACATTGGCCACCTATGACGGTTCATGACGCCCCCGGAGAACCCGCCAAGTTCCTAAGCTAATATCACACCCATTCCCCAACGAATTCTCTACCGATTTTTACAAACTTGATTTCAAATGAAAGATACAGTAATGCCATTGACTGCTGCTGAATTTCATTTGGTTCTGACTCTTGCTTCCGGAGTTACAGGGGTGTTAGTAAGGATACACTGGAATTTCCCACATAAATCGGTACAATCGTAATACCTCAGAGGCTAAAAACTATTGAAATGGTCACCAAATTACTTCTAATCGCAGATCTAGATCACTGATTGCCAATCAAACATTCTTTGAATATATTGTCCACTATCGACGATTGCGGAAGTCCGGAATTCCGGACATATTCCACAATTAAAGTCACATCGGTTCTTCGGTGATGTCTGAACCGATTTTCTCAAACCAAGTCTCAAATGGAAGGCAAAATATGCACTTGCGTCGCCGCCCCTCCCCCCTCGCCTTGCCTTTACACCTCCCTCCTTCATCACTCCCCTCCCCTTGGACCACCCTCACGCCCGCATTTCCTTCATCCACCCCGTATACCGAAATAAGATGAAGGATTTCTGACGCATCCCCCACTCCCTATCTACTAACCCCCCATTCCCTCCACTTTCAAACCCATTCCACCAACATTTCAAAATATAATCACATGAAGATAACATTGAACTCATGCTGATTAAGCTAATTAAATATTATTCTTTTGCCTTTCTCATATAGAAAGGTTATGCTTTTGCTCCAAAAACCGACTTTCTAACCGAGGACCGGAGGGCCGAGTCTCATATAACATTCGACTCAGTTCGCCGAGATCGCAAAATATCTGTGTGTATGTATGTGTGTATGTATGTATGTATGTATGTATG
The DNA here is from genome assembly GCF_030247195.1 of Topomyia yanbarensis. Classification (NCBI taxonomy): domain Eukaryota; kingdom Metazoa; phylum Arthropoda; class Insecta; order Diptera; family Culicidae; genus Topomyia; species Topomyia yanbarensis. The sequence continues at coordinate 218,757,415 of NC_080672.1, read as the reverse complement.
TATGTATGTATGTATGTCTGTATGTATGTATGTATGTATGTATGTATGTATGTATGTATGTATGTATGTATGTATGTATGTATGTATGTATGTATGTATGTATGTATGTATGTATGTGTGTGTATGTGCGGATTCAGTGGCGTAGCCAGAAATTTGGTTTGGAGGGGGTTTTGATGAAAATCGCAAATTTTTTGAAAAAAACGCTAAAATTTAATATGAGTTTGATAAATTATTGTAAACTCAAAAACATAAGTAGTCTAACAGATGTCATTCCAGTCTACAAACAAGAAGGATCAACATGGAACAGTTTTCAAACCTCTATAGATTATTTTCTTGTATAATATGTCAATGAAGTCAAAAATTGCGATTTTTAAAGTGGGATAAATGATCTAAAAAATTTTCAACGTTCAAGATCACCTAATATAATAATCCTTGACTTTGAAGGTTTGACAACTTCGGGAAGTTATCAACAGCGCCTGCTTTGATATAGAAATTTTAGTGATTAACTCTCATAGAGGTAATTATGGTGAATTAATTTTTCAAAAATATTAAGAGACATGGTGCCTTCAGCAAAGTTTTTGATAATGTCATTTCAAACAATTTTGTTGAAAATATGAAGGCTACATGACTTCAACATATAGAGATTTGAATGGACTGGGCCTGCTATATTTCTTCTTAGTGAAGAAAAATTTAGGTGAAAGCTATTTTTTTTCTGCGCTACGGATAAAATTGTTTGAAACAATCATTGCGAGTTGAGAACACAAAACCTATAACTAAATTATGGATGGATGGAACTGAAACTTGCGTTTCGACTTCATCTCATCAGAATCCGACACTAACTTGGTGGGCGGACTAAGCTTGCGCCGAATTGATGCTAGCTCCTGAAAATGGAATCACTCTTTGTGTTTTTGAGTCCTTTTAATATCTGGGAATTATTTGTTTTATATTCAGTTCCCTTATTTTTTGTAAGCTTCAAAGGCACCTTGAACGCAATGTGAATTTATTATTTAATTAAGCTAATATCACACCCATTCCCCAACGAATTCTCTACCGATTTTTACAAACTTGATTTCAAATGAAAGATACAGTAATGCCATTGACTGCTGCTGAATTTCATTTGGTTCTGACTCTTGCTTCCGGAGTTACAGGGGTGTTAGTAAGGATACACTGGAATTTCCCACATAAATCGGTACAATCGTAATACCTCAGAGGCTAAAAACTATTGAAATGGTCACCAAATTACTTCTAATCGCAGATCTAGATCACTGATTGCCAATCAAACATTCTTTGAATATATTGTCCACTATCGACGATTGCGGAAGTCCGGAATTCCGGACATATTCCACAATTAAAGTCACATCGGTTCTTCGGTGATGTCTGAACCGATTTTCTCAAACCAAGTCTCAAATGGAAGGCAAAATATGCACTTGCGTCGCCGCCCCTCCCCCCTCGCCTTGCCCTTACACCTCCCTCCTTCATCACTCCCCTCCCCTTGGACCACCCTCACGCCCGCATTTCCTTCATCCACCCCGTATACCGAAATAAGATGAAGGATTTCTGACGCATCCCCCACTCCCTATCTACTAACCCCCCATTCCCTCCACTTTCAAACCCATTCCACCAACATTTCAAAATATAATCACATGAAGATAACATTGAACTCATGCTGATTAAGCTAATTAAATATTATTCTTTTGCCTTTCTCATATAGAAAGGTTATGCTTTTGCTCCAAAAACCGACTTTCTAACCGAGGACCGGAGGGCCGAGTCTCATATAACATTCGACTCAGTTCGCCGAGATCGCAAAATATCTGTGTGTATGTATGTGTGTATGTATGTATGTATGTATGTATGTATGTATGTCTGTATGTATGTATGTATGTATGTATGTATGTATGTATGTATGTATGTATGTATGTATGTATGTATGTATGTATGTATGTATGTATGTGTGTGTATGTGCGGATTCAGTGGCGTAGCCAGAAATTTGGTTTGGAGGGGGTTTTGATGAAAATCGCAAATTTTTTGAAAAAAACGCTAAAATTTAATATGAGTTTGATAAATTATTGTAAACTCAAAAACATAAGTAGTCTAACAGATGTCATTCCAGTCTACAAACAAGAAGGATCAACATGGAACAGTTTTCAAACCTCTATAGATTATTTTCTTGTATAATATGTCAATGAAGTCAAAAATTGCGATTTTTAAAGTGGGATAAATGATCTAAAAAATTTTCAACGTTCAAGATCACCTAATATAATAATCCTTGACTTTGAAGGTTTGACAACTTCGGGAAGTTATCAACAGCGCCTGCTTTGATATAGAAATTTTAGTGATTAACTCTCATAGAGGTAATTATGGTGAATTAATTTTTCAAAAATATTAAGAGACATGGTGCCTTCAGCAAAGTTTTTGATAATGTCATTTCAAACAATTTTGTTGAAAATATGAAGGCTACATGAATTCAACATATAGAGATTTGAATGGACTGGGCCTGCTATATTTCTTCTTAGTGAAGAAAAATTTAGGTGAAAGCTATTTTTTTCTGCGCTACGGATAAAATTGTTTGAAATAATCATTGCGAGTTGAGAACACAAAACCTATAACTAAATTATGGATGGATGGAACTGAAACTTGCGTTTCGACTTCATCTCATCAGAATCCGACACTAACTTGGTGGGCGGACTAAGCTTGCGCCGAATTGATGCTAGCTCCTGAAAATGGAATCACTCTTTGTGTTTTTGAGTCCTTTTAATATCTGGGAATTATTTGTTTTATATTCAGTTCCCTTATTTTTTGTAAGCTTCAAAGGCACCTTGAACGCAATGTGAATTTATTATTTAATTACCGCAGAAGAGATTTATCAAATACAGTAATTTCAGAATAGCTTGTTGTAAAGGTTTTCTACTACTATATTTCGATACTCTGAATATGTGGGATATTTATGGCTTTGACAAAGTTGTTTGAAATAGCACTTTCGAAAACTTTGCTGGAGACATTAAGTCTCGACCCAAATTTGGTTGAAGAGTAATTCTTGTCTATAATTACTTCTAGGAGGATTAACCGTCAAAATTATTCTATCAGCAGATGAACAGTTTTACGTTTTGAAATTCTTCAATGTTACTTAACATCGAAATTTGGCAGTTTCGAATGAATGTGATCGTGACCATTAAAAATTTATCGAGCATTAATTTTACTTTTCTTCATTAGTCAACCTCACAACTTGCAGTACTAGAACGTAGCACACAAAATTTTAGTACGCCATTCATTGCATCCTGCTAAGAGGCTATTCATATAGTCGATAATACAACAAAAATTCAATGCTCATAAAACCGATCCTGACCTGCTAGAGACAAAATTACATCAGCTTTCAACTAGTTTCTGAAATGTTATTCTTGTTGTTAACCATATTGAATTGTTGTCTAAACTCTACACAATCTAAAAAAATACATTTTCAGCAAATGTTGAAATGTATGTAAGTTTTCGGTAAACAAGCTTATGTTTTATATGCAATTAACCTATTCAAATTTAGATTCCCATTCGAAAAATGAGCTCATAATAATTCAGACAGTTATTTTATTTTACATTGAAGTAATTTGACAACTATGGGATTTTTGCTAAGAGATAAATTACAAGATCCCCTTCCCATAATTTTCCAAAAGTTCTCATGACGCTTTAAACACAGTTCTCAATGTAGTGATCAGAGAATATTTTTCCAAAAATATTTTGTGGAATATTAAATCAAATTCGTCAGCATCAATTTTTTTTCAATCCAATTAATTTTGGTTTGGGGGGGGGGGGGGGTTTTAACCCCCAAACCACCGCCCCCCCCCCCTGGCTACGCCACTGTGCGGATTTGTTAACAAAATGTCCACATCGGTTTTTCGGAGATGGTTGAACCGATTTTTACAAACTAAGATTCAAATGAACGGTATACTATTCTCATAGGTTGCTATTGAATTTCATTTTCAACCGACATCTTGTTCTGGATTACGAGTTGAAGAGTATGGTTACAAAACAAAATTTCTTGATTTGTCCACATCGGTTTCTCGGAATTTTCTGAACCGATTTTGACAAACTTAATTTTAAATGGAAGGTCCATCAGCTGCTGTTAAATTTTGTGTGGATCCGAGTTCTGGTTCCTGAATTACAGGGTGATACGTACGATCACGCAGCAAATCTCGATTCTAACGAATTCTGCGATGAATGTAAAAAGGTAAAATTTTTGCCTTTCTCAATAGAAAGGTATTGCAATTGCTCTGAAAACCGACTTTTTAACGGAGGCCCGGAGGGCCGAGTGGCATATACCATTCGATTCAGTTCCTCGAGTTCGGCAAATGTCTGAGCGTGTGTATGTATGTGTGTGTATGTGCGTCTGTGTGTGTGCATGTGACCAAAAATGTCACTCATATTACTCAGAGCTGGCTGAACCGATTTTGACAAACTTAATCTCAAATGAAAGATACAACGTTCCCATAGGCTGCTATTGAATTTCTGATGGATCCGACTTCTGGTTCCGGAATTACAGGGTGGTGAGCACGATCACGCAGAAAATGTCGATTTTAATAAATTCTGCAATGAATGTATAAAGGTGAAAATTTTTCCAAAATACGACCACAACTGCTTCGATTTGTAGTATTAGGTCACTAACATCCATTCAAAGTCTTTTTGGTCACATTGGCCACCATCATCGGTTCTGGAAGCCCCGGCGGAAGTATCCCAATTCAGAATAACAGTCACATCGGTTTCTCGGAGATGGCTAGACCGATTCAACCAAACTTAGTCTCAAATGAAAGGTGTTGCGTCTTCGTAAATGGTTATTTAATTTCATGCCGATCTGACTTCCGGTTCCGGAGTTACAGGTTGTGGCGTGCGATCACATAGCAAATTGCGATTCAAACCGATACTCCGATGAAAGCAAAAAAGGTAAAAATTTCGCTAAAATGTCTCTCAAACAACTTAAATTTGCTGTTCTAGGTCACCGACGGCCAACCAAACTTTCGTTGACTACATTGACCACCATAGACGGTTCCGGAAGTGCCCGGGAAAAGCGGCCATCTTTCAAAATTGACGTACTCACATCAGTTTCCCGGAAATGGTTGGGCCGATTTTCACAAACACTGTCCCAAATGATAGCTATAGTATCCCCACAGATGTCTATAAAATTTCGTACGGATCGCTTGAATGCGTCCGAAAATATAGACTAATCCATCCGGTCACGTATGAAATTCCCATAAAAGCCGGAACTCAATTTTTTTCAAAGGGGGACCCCATGAAATTTCAGAAATCAAATTCGTGTTTTTGATGCCAAACATCTTTAAAATGCATGAAACGTCGAGATTTTATTTTATCTCGAAAATTTTTTTTTATGAAAATCGACTGCCGATTTCGCACCTTTTTTCAATAAAATGTAATATATTCATTTGAAAGCTTTTAATGAATATAAACAACGCAAACATTCACGTGTTCATGATTGAGAAAGGCACAATTGCACCGCTAGGTGGATTAAAACAGGTTTTTAGTTACTACAATTTTCATGCAAACTTGTTGTTTTATAAAACAACAAATTCATGTTAAAGAAAATGAGTAAATTAGGCAACATGGAGAATTGTTTTTCATTCCAATATTTTCTTGCAGTAAAATAGCTTTTCTTCGTCATATGTCTCGTTCTATAGCGCGTGAGAAAAATTTCGTCAACATGTAACTGATATGTTTCTGAACTTAGAACTTTAACTTGGTGGATATTTTATAGTAGGCTGATGATGTACAGCATTTTGTAGTGACATAATAGGGTAAGGTGGGGCAAATCCGACCTAGTAAATGGTTTTGGCTGTAAAATGCTCATTTTACAACGGATCAAGTCGTTTTATTTACCAAATTAAAGGTTAGACTCCTGGGCAACTTTCTGTATATACCATTTTATTTAGATCTTCGGAATGTCTTGAGATACAAGCGTTTTACAAAAATGTTCATTTTTGCTGTTTTCAAAAATGGTGGGGTAAACCCGACCCCCTATGTTTTTGGTTAATTTTGTGCAGCTATTATCCAAATTTTATGGTTTTTCAATGATAAATCAATGAATGTTGTGTTATTAAATTGTAACATGAAGAAAATAGAGTTCAATGTCAATCTTGGAATGCTAAAATCACGAGCAGTAGCACGTAATGATAGTCCCATTTGCATCGGAGAAATTGCTCGTCGAATACTATAATCATCATGTTTTTGTGTCTTTAGTTTGTAATTATGAACCATTTTGCACAAAAATACTGAATGATAACAATAAAAATAAATTCCAATCTGAACAATAATAATTTTCCTAGTAAAAAAGAGGTCGGATTTACCCCACTATTTAGTGGTCGGATTTGCCCCACCGCGTCATTTTTCATTACGATGCAATTAAAAAAAAATATGAGAAAGGTTGAACTAAATTCTTCTATGCACTTTGTAGGACTTTAATCAAAGAATTTAAATCCACTTACATTTATTATGCAATCACTTTAACAATCAGAAATATCCTGTAGTCAATGATGCACAAATATCAAATCAAACGTTCTAAAAACACACCTTTTGTCGTTTGAGCATCTCAATGTAGACTGATGAAATGCTGTCATACCACCATTATGATTATTTTCAATGCTCTACACGACAACATTGATATTAGTTCGCGTAGTGCTTCTGATTTTCGGTAACAGAGGAGGGTCGGGTTTACCCAACGGTCGGATTTGCCCCATCTTACCCTATTTAATGCATAAAAGAAAATAAGTTTGAAGTGGTTGAACCATCGTTTGTAACTGGTGCCATGATAGTTATTTTTGATTAAAAAATTGGTTGAAGTATTTCAATTTGAATTCAAAATGAACTGTGAATATCATTCTAATTGAACACGATACCTGTCGACACGGAGGGAGAATATTTATATTCGTTTCAAGCTAATTTTCACAAGTTTGGAATAAATATCAATTATAAATAAAGGTGAGATCACACTCTGCGAATTAGAATTGTACACGTTTTTTCAGCGAAGCTTACATAAAAAGTAAACAAAGGTCAAACAAAAAATTAAACTTTGACAGAATGATCACAAGTGTTATATTTCATATTGTTGATTTTTCATATTTCTGTATACATCAATGCAGATTGGAACGATATTATTTGCTAAAAAATTTCTACAATTTTATAAATAAACAGAAATGAAAGTTTTGAGCATCCTAGTAATATATTTTTACGAACAAATATATTGATCGCCATTGCGTTCGCAATTAATTTAAAAAAAAAATATTTGGATGTTTTATGTGAGTTTATTCATATAGGAAAAATTCGCATATTTAAAATCTTTTATTTAATCTTTACTTAGGGTATTTATGGAGTTACTTTGTAAGCAGTTAACATGCTGATTCAATTTGTGAACTGGGAGTGAAAATTTATAAAATAGTGCATTTTACGATCTACATCCGATTGTCATTTATTTGGATCTATTCAATGAAAAAAACTAATTTTTTTCGTTATTCACTTTCTTTGATGTGAGATACGACAAATATATGGGCATTAATTCGTGATAACATGCTATTGATTTTTTTTTCATAAAGCGTTTATTTGACACGGCATTTGCAAAAGCTTTTTCATGGGGGGGTTTTTTTACATAACATATTACAAAAGTTCTTAAGACTATCACGTTATAATAAAAATTCACTTTCCAATGCTAACACTAAGGATAATCATCATTTTGAATAATTTTATTTATATTCTATTTTCTTGAATTTCATTGTAAACCTAGTTTTTCTGTAATCTTTTTTTTATTTTTTTTCTTTATTTATATCGTTTAATCTAACTTAACTAACTGCGAAGAAATCTAAATTGTTTGTGGGTAGCAAGGGAAAAAAAACTAGAAACATTGTGGGGATTTTTTCCATAAAACGTTTATTTGACACGGCATTTGCAAAAGCTTTTTTACGCTGGGGTTTTTTTACATAACATGTTAAAAAAGTTCTTAAGACTATCACGTTATAATAAAAGTTCACTTTCTAATGCTAACACTGAGGATAATCATCGTTTTGAATATTTTTATTTATACTATATTTTCTTGAATTTCATTGTAAACCTATTGGTAGTTTTTCTGTAATCTTTGTTTAATTTTTTTTTCTTTATTTATATCGTTTTATCTAACTTAACTAACTGCGAAGAAATCTAAATTGTTTGTGGGTAGCAAGGGAAAAAACTAGAAACGTTGTGGGGATAATTATATTTGAATATTTATTGTTTTCAGGAAATGATAAATATGGCCCATGTATGTAAGATCTCGTCAAGCGAGGATATCACGAACAGGAACATATGGTGGTTTTCTTCTGGCTCGTAAGGAGTCTATTAATTGGGATCTGGCTTCACGATATTCAGTGCAAGACCAAACAACATGTTCAATGTCTTCGTAACCCTCTCCGCAAGCACATTGATTATCTTCTGCGATCCCAATACGGCGGAGATGCGCATTCAACGTATAATGGTTGGACATGAGCCTAGACATCACACGAATGAAGTTTCGACTTACATTCAACCCTTTGAACCATGCCTTCGTTGATACTTTAGGGATAATTGAGTGCAACCACCGTCCCAGATCACCATTGTCCCATGATGTTTGCCAACTAGTAAGCTTGTAAGTGTGTATGTATGTGTGTGTATGTGCGTCTGTGTGTGTGCATGTGACCAAAAATGTCACTCATATTACTCAGAGCTGGCTGAACCGATTTTGACAAACTTAGTCTCAAATGAAAGATACAACGTTCCCATAGGCTGCTATTGAATTTCTGATGGATCCGACTTCTGGTTCCGGAATTACAGGGTGGTGAGCACGATCACGCAGAAAATGTCGATTTTAATAAATTCTGCAATGAATGGATAAAGGTGAAAATTTTTCCAAAATATGACCACAACTGCTTCGATTTGTAGTATTAGGTCACTAACATCCATTCAAAGTATTTTTGGCCACATTGGCCACCATCATCGGTTCTGGAAGCCCCGGCGGAAGTAACCCAATTCAGAATAACAGTCACATCGGTTTCTCGGAGATGGCTAGACCGATTCAACCAAACTTAGTCTCAAATGAAAGGTGTTGCGCCTTCGTAAATGGTTATTTAATTTCATCCCGATCTGACTTCCGGTTCCGGAGTTACAGGTTGTGGCGTGCGATCACATAGCAAATTGCGATTCAAACCGATACTCCGATGAAAGCAAAAAAGGTAAAAATTTCGCTAAAATGTCTCTCAAACAACTTAAATTTGCTGTTCTAGGTCACCGACGGCCAACCAAACTTTCGTTGACTACATTGACCACCATAGACGGTTCCGGAAGTGCCCGGGAAAAGCGGCCATCTTTCAAAATTGACGTACTCACATCAGCTTCCCGGAAATGGTTGGGCCGATTTTCACAAACACTGTCCCAAATGATAGCTATAGTATCCCCACAGATGTCTATAAAATTTCGTACGGATCGCTTGGATGCGTCCGAAAATATAGACTAATCCATCCGGTCACGTATGAAATTCCCATAAAAGCCGGAACTCAATTTTTTTCAAAGGGGGACCCCATGAAATTTCAGAAATCAAATTCGTGTTTTTGATGCCAAACATCTTTAAAATGCATGAAACGTCGAGATTTTATGTTATCTCGAAAATTTTTTTTTTATGAAAATCGACTGCCGATTTCGCACCTTTTTTCAATAAAATGTAATATATTCATTTGAAAGCTTTTAATGAATATAAACAACGCAAACATTCACGTGTTCATGATTGAGAAAGGCACAATTGCACCGCTAGGTGGATTAAAACAGGTTTTTAGTTACTACAATTTTCATGCAAACTTGTTGTTTTATAAAACAACAAATTCATGTTAAAGAAAATGAGTAAATTAGACAACATGGAGAATTGTTTTTCATTCCAATATTTTCTTGCAGTAAAATAGCTTTTCTTCGTCATATGTCTCGTTCTATAGCGCGTGAGAAAAATTTCGTCAACATGTAACTGATATGTTTCTGAACTTAGAATTTTAACTTGGTGGATATTTTATAGTAGGCTGATGATGTACAGCATTTTGTAGTGACATAATATTTAATGCATAAAAGAAAATAAGTTTGAAGTGGTTGAACCATCGTTTGTAACTGGTGCCATGATAGTTATTTTTGATTAAAAAATTGGTTGAAGTATTTCAATTTGAATTCAAAATGAACTGTGAATATCATTCTAATTGAACACGATACCTGTCGACACGGAGGGAGAATATTTATATTCGTTTCAAGCTAATTTTCACAAGTTTGGAATAAATATCAATTATAAATAAAGGTGAGATCACACTCTGCGAATTAGAATTGTACACGTTTTTTCAGCGAAGCTTACATAAAAAGTAAACAAAGGTCCAACAAAAAATTAAACTTTGACAGAATGATCACAAGTGTTATATTTCATATTGTTGATTTTTCATATTTCTGTATACATCAATGCAGATTGGAACGATATTATTTGCTAAAAAATTTCTACAATTTTATAAATAAACAGAAATGAAAGTTTTGAGCATCCTAGTAATATAGTTTTACGAACAAATATATTGATCGCCATTGCGTTCGCAATTAATTTAAAAAAAAAATATTTGGATGTTTTATGTGAGTTTATTCATATAGGAAAAATTCGCATATTTAAAATCTTTTATTTAATCTTTACTTAGGGTATTTATGGAGTTACTTTGTAAGCAGTTAACATGCTGATTCAATTTGTGAACTGGGAGTGAAAATTTATAAAATAGTGCATTTTACGATCTACATCCGATTGTCATTTATTTGGATCTATTCAATGAAAAAAACTAATTTTTTTCGTTATTCACTTTCTTTGATGTGAGATACGACAAATATATGGGCATTAATTCGTGATAACATGCTATTGATTTTTTTTCATAAAGCGTTTATTTGACACGGCATTTGCAAAAGCTTTTTCATGGGGGGGTTTTTTTACATAACATATTACAAAAGTTCTTAAGACTATCACGTTATAATAAAAATTCACTTTCCAATGCTAACACTAAGGATAATCATCATTTTGAATAATTTTATTTATATTCTATTTTCTTGAATTTCATTGTAAACCTAGTTTTTCTGTAATCTTTTTTTTATTTTTTTTCTTTATTTATATCGTTTAATCTCACTTAACTAACTGCGAAGAAATCTAAATTGTTTGTGGGTAGCAAGGGAAAAAAAACTAGAAACATTGTGGGGATTTTTTCCATAAAACGTTTATTTGACACGGCATTTGCAAAAGCTTTTTTACGCCGGGGTTTTTTTACATAACATGTTAAAAAAGTTCTTAAGACTATCACGTTATAATAAAAGTTCACTTTCTAATGCTAACACTGAGGATAATCATCGTTTTGAATATTTTTATTTATACTATATTTTCTTGAATTTCATTGTAAACCTATTGGTAGTTTTTCTGTAATCTTTGTTTTTTTTTTTCTTTATTTATATCGTTTTATCTAACTTAACTAACTGCGAAGAAATCTAAATTGTTTGTGGGTAGCAAGGGAAAAAACTAGAAACGTTGTGGGGATAATTATATTTGAATATTTATTGTTTTCAGGAAATGATAAATATGGCCCATGTATGTAAGATCTCGTCAAGCGAGGATATCACGAACAGGAACATAGGGTGGTTTTCTTCTGGCTCGTAAGGAGTCTATTAATTGGGATCTGGCTTCACGATATTCAGTGCAAGACCAAACAACATGTTCAATGTCTTCGTAACCCTCTCCGCAAGCACATTGATTATCTTCTGCGATCCCAATACGGCGGAGATGCGCATTCAACGTATAATGGTTGGACATGAGCCTAGACATCACACGAATGAAGTTTCGACTTACATTCAACCCTTTGAACCATGCCTTCGTTGATACTTTAGGGATAATTGAGTGCAACCACCGTCCCAGATCACCATTGTCCCATGATGTTTGCCAACTAGTAAGCTTGTAAGTGTGTATGTATGTGTGTATGTGTGTGTATGTGCGTCTTTGTGTGTGCATGTGACCAAAAATGTCACTCATATTACTCAGAGCTGACTGAACCGATTTTGACAAACTTAGTCTCAAATGAAAGATACAACGTTCCCATAGGCTGCTATTGAATTTCTGATGGATCCGACTTCTGGTTCCGGAATTACAGGGTGGTGAGCACGATCACGCAGAAAATGTCGATTTTAATAAATTCTGCAATGAATGGATAAAGGTGAAAATTTTTCCAAAATATGACCACAACTGCTTCGATTTGTAGTATTAGGTCACTAACATCCATTCAAAGTATTTTTGGCCACATTGGCCACCATCATCGGTTCTGGAAGCCCCGGCGGAAGTAACCCAATTCAGAATAACAGTCACATCGGTTTCTCGGAGATGGCTAGACCGATTCAACCAAACTTAGTCTCAAATGAAAGGTGTTGCGCCTTCGTAAATGGTTATTTAATTTCATCCCGATCTGACTTCCGGTTCCGGAGTTACAGGTTGTGGCGTGCGATCACATAGCAAATTGCGATTCAAACCGATACTCCGATGAAAGCAAAAAAGGTAAAAATTTCGCTAAAATGTCTCTCAAACAACTTAAATTTGCTGTTCTAGGTCACCGACGGCCAACCAAACTTTCGTTGACTACATTGACCACCATAGACGGTTCCGGAAGTGCCCGGGAAAAGCGGCCATCTTTCAAAATTGACGTACTCACATCAGCTTCCCGGAAATGGTTGGGCCGATTTTCACAAACACTGTCCCAAATGATAGCTATAGTATCCCCACAGATGTCTATAAAATTTCGTACTTTCGTATCGCTTGGATGCGTCCGAAAATATAGACTAATCCATCCGGTCACGTATGAAATTCCCATAAAAGCCGGAACTCAATTTTTTTCAAAGGGGGACCCCATGAAATTTCAGAAATCAAATTCGTGTTTTTGATGCCAAACATCTTTAAAATGCATGAAACGTCGAGATTTTATGTTATCTCGAAAAATTTTTTTTTATGAAAATCGACTGCCGATTTCGCACCTTTTTTCAATAAAATGTAATATATTCATTTGAAAGCTTTTAATGAATATAAACAACGCAAACATTCACGTGTTCATGATTGAGAAAGGCACAATTGCACCGCTAGGTGGATTAAAACAGGTTTTTAGTTACTACAATTTTCATGCAAACTTGTTGTTTTATAAAACAACAAATTCATGTTAAAGAAAATGAGTAAATTAGACAACATGGAGAATTGTTTTTCATTCCAATATTTTCTTGCAGTAAAATAGCTTTTCTTCGTCATATGTCTCGTTCTATAGCGCGTGAGAAAAATTTCGTCAACATGTAACTGATATGTTTCTGAACTTAGAACTTTAACTTGGTGGATATTTTATAGTAGGCTGATGATGTACAGCATTTTGTAGTGACATAATATTTAATGCATAAAAGAAAATAAGTTTGAAGTGGTTGAACCATCGTTTGTAACTGGTGCCATGATAGTTATTTTTGATTAAAAAATTGGTTGAAGTATTTCAATTTGAATTCAAAATGAACTGTGAATATCATTCTAATTGAACACGATACCTGTCGACACGGAGGGAGAATATTTATATTCGTTTCAAGCTAATTTTCACAAGTTTGGAATAAATATCAATTATAAATAAAGGTGAGATCACACTCTGCGAATTAGAATTGTACACGTTTTTTCAGCGAAGCTTACATAAAAAGTAAACAAAGGTCCAACAAAAAATTAAACTTTGACAGAATGATCACAAGTGTTATATTTCATATTGTTGATTTTTCATATTTCTGTATACATCAATGCAGATTGGAACGATATTATTTGCTAAAAAATTTCTACAATTTTATAAATAAACAGAAATGAAAGTTTTGAGCATCCTAGTAATATATTTTTACGAACAAATATATTGATCGCCATTGCGTTCGCAATTAATTTAAAAAAAAAAATATTTGGATGTTTTATGTGAGTTTATTCATATAGGAAAAATTCGCATATTTAAAATCTTTTATTTAATCTTTACTTAGGGTATTTATGGAGTTACTTTGTAAGCAGTTAACATGCTGATTCAATTTGTGAACTGGGAGTGAAAATTTATAAAATAGTGCATTTTACGATCTACATCCGATTGTCATTTATTTGGATCTATTCAATGAAAAAAACTAATTTTTTTCGTTATTCACTTTCTTTGATGTGAGATACGACAAATATATGGGCATTAATTCGTGATAACATGCTATTGATTTTTTTTTCATAAAGCGTTTATTTGACACGGCATTTGCAAAAGCTTTTTCATGGGGGGGTTTTTTTACATAACATATTACAAAAGTTCTTAAGACTATCACGTTATAATAAAAATTCACTTTCCAATGCTAACACTAAGGATAATCATCATTTTGAATAATTTTATTTATATTCTATTTTCTTGAATTTCATTGTAAACCTAGTTTTTCTGTAATCTTTTTTTTATTTTTTTTCTTTATTTATATCGTTTAATCTAACTTAACTAACTGCGAAGAAATCTAAATTGTTTGTGGGTAGCAAGGGAAAAAAAAACTAGAAACATTGTGGGGATTTTTTCCATAAAACGTTTATTTGACACGGCATTTGCAAAAGCTTTTTTACGCCGGGGTTTTTTTACATAACATGTTAAAAAAGTTCTTAAGACTATCACGTTATAATAAAAGTTCACTTTCTAATGCTAACACTGAGGATAATCATCGTTTTGAATATTTTTATTTATACTATATTTTCTTGAATTTCATTGTAAACCTATTGGTAGTTTTTCTGTAATCTTTGTTTAATTTTTTTTTTCTTTATTTATATCGTTTTATCTAACTTAACTAACTGCGAAGAAATCTAAATTGTTTGTGGGTAGCAAGGGAAAAAACTAGAAACGTTGTGGGGATAATTATATTTGAATATTTATTGTTTTCAGGAAATGATAAATATGGCCCATGTATGTAAGATCTCGTCAAGCGAGGATATCACGAACAGGAACATAGGGTGGTTTTCTTCTGGCTCGTAAGGAGTCTATTAATTGGGATCTGGCTTCACGATATTCAGTGCAAGACCAAACAACATGTTCAATGTCTTCGTAACCCTCTCCGCAAGCACATTGATTATCTTCTGCGATCCCAATACGGCGGAGATGCGCATTCAACGTATAATGGTTGGACATGAGCCTAGACATCACACGAATGAAGTTTCGACTTACATTCAATCCTTTGAACCATGCCTTCGTTGATACTTTAGGGATAATTGAGTGCAACCACCGTCCCAGATCACCATTGTCCCATGATGTTTGCCAACTAGTAAGCTTGTAAGTGTGTATGTATGTGTGTGTATGTGCGTCTGTGTGTGTGCATGTGACCAAAAATGTCACTCATATTACTCAGAGCTGGCTGAACCGATTTTGACAAACTTAGTCTCAAATGAAAGATACAACGTTCCCATAGGCTGCTATTGAATTTCTGATGGATCCGACTTCTGGTTCCGGAATTACAGGGTGGTGAGCACGATCACGCAGAAAATGTCGATTTTAATAAATTCTGCAATGAATGGATAAAGGTGAAAATTTTTCCAAAATATGACCACAACTGCTTCGATTTGTAGTATTAGGTCACTAACATCCATTCAAAGTATTTTTGGCCACATTGGCCACCATCATCGGTTCTGGAAGCCCCGGCGGAAGTAACCCAATTCAGAATAACAGTCACATCGGTTTCTCGGAGATGGCTAGACCGATTCAACCAAACTTAGTCTCAAATGAAAGGTGTTGCGCCTTCGTAAATGGTTATTTAATTTCATCCCGATCTGACTTCCGGTTCCGGAGTTACAGGTTGTGGCGTGCGATCACATAGCAAATTGCGATTCAAACCGATACTCCGATGAAAGCAAAAAAGGTAAAAATTTCGCTAAAATGTCTCTCAAACAACTTAAATTTGCTGTTCTAGGTCACCGACGGCCAACCAAACTTTCGTTGACTACATTGACCATCATAGACGATTCCGGAAGTGCCCGGGAAAAGCGGCCATCTTTCAAAATTGACGTACTCACATCAGCTTCCCGGAAATGGTTGGGCCGATTTTCACAAACACTGTCCCAAATGATAGCTATAGTATCCCCACAGATGTCTATAAAATTTCGTACTTTCGTATCGCTTGGATGCGTCCGAAAATATAGACTAATCCATCCGGTCACGTATGAAATTCCCATAAAAGCCGGAACTCAATTTTTTTCAAAGGGGGACCCCATGAAATTTCAGAAATCAAATTCGTGTTTTTGATGCCAAACATCTTTAAAATGCATGAAACGTCGAGATTTTATGTTATCTCGAAAAATTTTTTTTTATGAAAATCGACTGCCGATTTCGCACCTTTTTTCAATAAAATGTAATATATTCATTTGAAAGCTTTTAATGAATATAAACAACGCAAACATTCACGTGTTCATGATTGAGAAAGGCACAATTGCACCGCTAGGTGGATTAAAACAGGTTTTTAGTTACTACAATTTTCATGCAAACTTGTTGTTTTATAAAACAACAAATTCATGTTAAAGAAAATGAGTAAATTAGACAACATGGAGAATTGTTTTTCATTCCAATATTTTCTTGCAGTAAAATAGCTTTTCTTCGTCATATGTCTCGTTCTATAGCGCGTGAGAAAAATTTCGTCAACATGTAACTGATATGTTTCTGAACTTAGAACTTTAACTTGGTGGATATTTTATAGTAGGCTGATGATGTACAGCATTTTGTAGTGACATAATATTTAATGCATAAAAGAAAATAAGTTTGAAGTGGTTGAACCATTGAGTTCTACAAGATGACGACACGAATGAACTCATGGTGAATAAAGTTCATGTTTGACAATTCTCGGTGGTTTGTTTACCTTGTCAGTTGTGTGAGTGCGAGTGCAACGGGTGCTCATGTCTTACATTCGAACTCACGTAACTTTCATGTAAACAAACCACCGAGATTTGTCAAACGAAGTTCATCCGGCTCATTTTGTGCGGTTACGTCGGTTGGTGTAAAACCTAATCGTTTGTAACTGGTGCCATGATAGTTTTTTTTTGATTAAAAAATTGGTTGAAGTATTTCAATTTGAATTCAAAATGAACTGTGAATATCATTCTAATTGAACACGATACCTGTCGACACGGAGGGAGAATATTTATATTCGTTTCAAGCTAATTTTCACAAGTTTGGAATAAATATCAATTATAAATAAAGGTGAGATCACACTCTGCGAATTAGAATTGTACACGTTTTTTCAGCGAAGCTTACATAAAAAGTAAACAAAGGTCAAACGAAAAAATAAACTTTGACAGAATGATCACAAGTGTTATATTTCATATTGTTGATTTTTCATATTTCTGTATACATCAATGCAGATTGGAACGATATTATTTGCTAAAAAATTTCTACAATTTTATAAATAAACAGAAATGAAAGTTTTGAGCATCCTAGTAATATATTTTTACGAACAAATATATTGATCGCCATTGCGTTCGCAATTAATTTAAAAAAAAAAATATTTGGATGTTTTATGTGAGTTTATTCATATAGGAAAAATTCGCATATTTAAAATCTTTTATTTAATCTTTACTTAGGGTATTTATGGAGTTACTTTGTAAGCAGTTAACATGCTGATTCAATTTGTGAACTGGGAGTGAAAATTTATAAAATAGTGCATTTTACGATCTACATCCGATTGTCATTTATTTGGATCTATTCAATGAAAAAAACTAATTTTTTTCGTTATTCACTTTCTTTGATGTGAGATACGACAAATATATGGGCATTAATTCGTGATAACATGCTATTGATTTTTTTTTCATAAAGCGTTTATTTGACACGGCATTTGCAAAAGCTTTTTCATGGGGGGGTTTTTTACATAACATATTACTAAAGTTCTTAAGACTATCACGTTATAATAAAAATTCACTTTCCAATGCTAACACTAAGGATAATCATCATTTTGAATAATTTTATTTATATTCTATTTTCTTGAATTTCATTGTAAACCTAGTTTTTCTGTAACCTTTTTTTTGTTTTTTTTCTTTATTTATATCGTTTAATCTAACTTAACTAACTGCGAAGAAATCTAAATTGTTTGTGGGTAGCAAGGGAAAAAAAACTAGAAACATTGTGGGGATTTTTTCCATAAAACGTTTATTTGACACGGCATTTGCAAAAGCTTTTTTACGCCGGGGTTTTTTTACATAACATGTTAAAAAAGTTCTTAAGACTATCACGTTATAATAAAAGTTCACTTTCTAATGCTAACACTGAGGATAATCATCGTTTTGAATATTTTTATTTATACTATATTTTCTTGAATTTCATTGTAAACCTATTGGTAGTTTTTCTGTAATCTTTGTTTTTTTTTTCTTTATTTATATCGTTTTATCTAACTTAACTAACTGCGAAGAAATCTAAATTGTTTGTGGGTAGCAAGGGAAAAAACTAGAAACGTTGTGGGAATAATTATATTTGAATATTTATTGTTTTCAGGAAATGATAAATATGGCCCATGTATGTAAGATCTCGTCAAGCGAGGATATCACGAACAGGAACATAGGGTGGTTTTCTTCTGGCTCGTAAGGAGTCTATTAATTGGGATCTGGCTTCACGATATTCAGTGCAAGACCAAACAACATGTTCAATGTCTTCGTAACCCTCTCCGCAAGCACATTGATTATCTTCTGCGATCCCAATACGGCGGAGATGCGCATTCAACGTATAATGGTTGGACATGAGCCTAGACATCACACGAATGAAGTTTCGACTTACATTCAACCCTTTGAACCATGCCTTCGTTGATACTTTAGGGATAATTGAGTGCAACCACCGTCCCAGATCACCATTGTCCCATGATGTTTGCCAACTAGTAAGCTTGTAAGTGTGTATGTATGTGTGTATGTGTGTGTATGTGCGTCTGTGTGTGTGCATGTGACCAAAAATGTCACTCATATTACTCAGAGCTGGCTGAACCGATTTTGACAAACTTAATCTCAAATGAAAGATACAACTTTCCCATAGGCTGCTATTGAATTTCTGATGGATCCGACTTCTGGTTCCGGAATTACAGGGTGGTGAGCACGATCACGCAGAAAATGTCGATTTTAATAAATTCTGCAATGAATGGATAAAGGTGAAAATTTTTCCAAAATATGACCACAACTGCTTCGATTTGTAGTATTAGGTCACTAACATCCATTCAAAGTATTTTTGGCCACATTGGCCACCATCATCGGTTCTGGAAGCCCCGGCGGAAGTAACCCAATTCAGAATAACAGTCACATCGGTTTCTCGGAGATGGCTAGACCGATTCAACCAAACTTAGTCTCAAATGAAAGGTGTTGCGCCTTCGTAAATGGTTATTTAATTTCATCCCGATCTGACTTCCGGTTCCGGAGTTACAGGTTGTGGCGTGCGATCACATAGCAAATTGCGATTCAAACCGATACTCCGATGAAAGCAAAAAAGGTAAAAATTTCGCTAAAATGTCTCTCAAACAACTTAAATTTGCTGTTCTAGGTCACCGACGGCCAACCAAACTTTCGTTGACTACATTGACCACCATAGACGGTTCCGGAAGTGCCCGGGAAAAGCGACCATCTTTCAAAATTGACGTACTCACATCAGCTTCCCGGAAATGGTTGGGCCGATTTTCACAAACACTGTCCCAAATGATAGCTATAGTATCCCCACAGATGTCTATAAAATTTCGTACGGATCGCTTGGATGCGTCCGAAAATATAGACTAATCCATCCGGTCACGTATGAAATTCCCATAAAAGCCGGAACTCAATTTTTTTCAAAGGGGGACCCCATGAAATTTCAGAAATCAAATTCGGTTTTTTTGATGCCAAACATCTTTAAAATGCATGAAACGTCGAGATTTTATTTTATCTCGAAAATTTTTTTTTATGAAAATCGACTGCCGATTTCGCACCTTTTTTCAATAAAATGTAATATATTCATTTGAAAGCTTTTAATGAATATAAACAACGCAAACATTCACGTGTTCATGATTGAGAAAGGCACAATTGCACCGCTAGGTGGATTAAAACAGGTTTTTAGTTACTACAATTTTCATGCAAACTTGTTGTTTTATAAAACAACAAATTCATGTTAAAGAAAATGAGTAAATTAGACAACATGGAGAATTGTTTTTCATTCCAATATTTTCTTGCAGTAAAATAGCTTTTCTTCGTCATATGTGTCGTTCTATAGCGCGTGAGAAAAATTTCTTCAACATGTAACTGATATGTTTCTGAACTTAGAACTTTAACTTGGTGGATATTTTATAGTAGGCTGATGATGTACAGCATTTTGTAGTGACATAATATTTAATGCATAAAAGAAAATAAGTTTGAAGTGGTTGAACCATCGTTTGTAACTGGTGCCATGATAGTTATTTTTGATTAAAAAATTGGTTGAAGTATTTCAATTTGAATTCAAAATGAACTGTGAATATCATTCTAATTGAACACGATACCTGTCGACACGGAGGGAGAATATTTATATTCGTTTCAAGCTAATTTTCACAAGTTTGGAATAAATATCAATTATAAATAAAGGTGAGATCACACTCTGCGAATTAGAATTGTACACGTTTTTTCAGCGAAGCTTACATAAAAAGTAAACAAAGGTCAAACGAAAAAATAAACTTTGACAGAATGATCACAAGTGTTATATTTCATATTGTTGATTTTTCATATTTCTGTATACATCAATGCAGATTGGAACGATATTATTTGCTAAAAAATTTCTACAATTTTATAAATAAACAGAAATGAAAGTTTTGAGCATCCTAGTAATATATTTTTACGAACAAATATATTGATCGCCATTGCGTTCGCAATTAATTTAAAAAAAAAAATATTTGGATGTTTTATGTGAGTTTATTCATATAGGAAAAATTCGCATATTTAAAATCTTTTATTTAATCTTTACTTAGGGTATTTATGGAGTTACTTTGTAAGCAGTTAACATGCTGATTCAATTTGTGAACTGGGAGTGAAAATTTATAAAATAGTGCATTTTACGATCTACATCCGATTGTCATTTATTTGGATCTATTCAATGAAAAAAAACTAATTTTTTTCGTTATTCACTTTCTTTGATGTGAGATACGACAAATATATGGGCATTAATTCGTGATAACATGCTATTGATTTTTTTTTTTCATAAAGCGTTTATTTGACACGGCATTTGCAAAAGCTTTTTCATGGGGGGGTTTTTTTACATAACATATTACAAAAGTTCTTAAGACTATCACGTTATAATAAAAATTCACTTTCCAATGCTAACACTAAGGATAATCATCATTTTGAATAATTTTATTTATATTCTATTTTCTTGAATTTCATTGTAAACCTAGTTTTTCTGTAATCTTTTTTTATTTTTTTTTTCTTTATTTATATCGTTTAATCTAACTTAACTAACTGCGAAGAAATCTAAATTGTTTGTGGGTAGCAAGGGAAAATAAACTAGAAACATTGTGGGGATTTTTTTCCATAAAACGTTTATTTGACACGGCATTTGCAAAAGCTTTTTTACGCCGGGGTTTTTTTACATAACATGTTAAAAAAGTTCTTAAGACTATCACGTTATAATAAAAGTTCACTTTCTAATGCTAACACTGAGGATAATCATCGTTTTGAATATTTTTATTTATACTATATTTTCTTGAATTTCATTGTAAACCTATTGGTAGTTTTTCTGTAATCTTTGTTTATTTTTTTTTCTTTATTTATATCGTTTTATCTAACTTAACTAACTGCGAAGAAATCTAAATTGTTTGTGGGTAGCAAGAGAAAAAACTAGAAACGTTGTGGGGATAATTATATTTGAATATTTATTGTTTTCAGGAAATGATAAATATGGCCCATGTATGTAAGATCTCGTCAAGCGAGGATATCACGAACAGGAACATAGGGTGGTTTTCTTGTAGCTCGTAAGGAGTCTATTAATTGGGATCTGGCTTCACGATATTCAGTGCAAGACCAAACAACATGTTCAATGTCTTCGTAACCCTCTCCGCAAGCACATTGATTATCTTCTGCGATCCCAATACGGCGGAGATGCGCATTCAACGTATAATGGTTGGACATGAGCCTAGACATCACACGAATGAAGTTTCGACTTACATTCAACCCTTTGAACCATGCCTTCGTTGATACTTTAGGGATAATTGAGTGCAACCACCGTCCCAGATCACCATTGTCCCATAATGTTTGCCAACTAGTAAGCTTCCTCTGACGAGAAGCGCTATGAAATTCATTGAAGGCAATAGGTCTTTCATAGATGTCACCGTCCAGTGCTCCTATTTTGGCTAAATTATCCGCTCTCTCATTACCCGGTATGGAGCAATGAGCGGGAATCCACACTAAGGTAATTTGATAAGATTTATTTGTTAATTTAGTTAAGTATTCTCGTATCTTCTTCAAAAAGAACGGAGCGTGATTGTCAAGCTTTAATGAGCGTAGTGCCTTAATTGTGCTGAGGCTATCTGTGAGAATGAAATAATGGCTCGGAAGTAAAGTATCAATGATTTCCAGAACTGCTAGTGAACTGCTGCTAGTTCGGCTGTGTAAACTGAGGCAGGTTCTGCAAGCTTGAAAGAGATCGAGGTGGCCTCATTGATTCGTGACCCATCAGTGTAGAACATTTTATGGCTGTCAATGTGTTGGTATTTAATTATGAATATTTTAGGGATCTCCAGAGAGCGCAGGTGATCCGGGATTCCACGAATTTCCTCTTGCATGTACGTGTCTGTCTGTCACGACTGTCATGAATCTGGTTTGGGATTGAAGCTCGACAAGTCTTTCAAAATTTTCAATTGCCAGTGGATTCATAACCTCACATCGTATAAGTAAACGAGAGGAGAGATCCCAGAATCGATCTTTTAAGGGAAGAACTCCCACTAGTACTTCAAGACTCATCGTATGTGTCGATTGCATGGAACCTGAGGCGATTCGTAAACAACGATACTGTATTCGTTCCAATTTAATAATGTGAGTGTTTGCAGCTGAACGGAAACAGAAGCACCCATATTCCATTACTGAAAGTATCGTTGTTTGATACAATCTTATCACGTCACTTGGATGAGCACCCCATTAAGATCCGGTTATTGTTCGGAGAAAATTTATCCTTTGTTGGTACTTCTTTATCAGATACCAAATTCCGAGATATTTAAAGGTCATGACTTGGGCTATCGTTCTACCAACCAACTGAAGCTGAAGCTGAGCTGGATCACGCTTCCTTGAAAAAACAACCAACTCTGTTTTCTCCGTAGAGAAATCGATGCCTAGCTTCAATGCCCAACTTGATAAATTATCCAAACTATCTTGCAGTGGTTGTTGTAAATTTATGGCTTTTGGTCCTGTAACAGAAACCACGCCATCATCTGCAAGTTGCCTTAGATTGCATGGGCTGACAATACAATTATCAATTTCATTCACGTAAAAATTGTAGAGAAGGGGGCTTAAACAAGAACCTTGTGGGAGACCCATGTAACTTATTCTGAATGTTGCCAAATCGCCATATGAAAAATGCATGTGCTTTTCTGACAATAAGTTGTATAAATAATTATTTAACATTGGTGAAAGACCACATTGATGTAGTTTCTCTGAGAGAACATCAATGGAAACAGAGTCGAATGCTCCTTTTATGCCTAAGAACACAGACGCCATTTGTTCTTTTTTTGCGTAAGCTAGTTGGATTTCTGACGAAAGTAGTGTCAGACAATCATTCGTTC